>NC_087206.1:103472383-103514883 GCF_015104395.2 Macrobrachium nipponense | reverse complement strand
CTTTATCTTGGTCTCTTGTACGTCTACAACCTTGTATGGTCCTGTGAATTTAGTGGCTAACTTATAATTAATACCACTTCTTACTTCCTTCTTAATATAGACTTCATCCCCTTTCTTGTAATCTACTGGCCTTAATCCTTCTTGATGCTTCTCTATCATATTCTGCTGGGCTTCTTCTAGATTCTTGTGCAATCGCTTGTGGATTACTTTAAAGTTTCCGATTCTTATCTTCATGATATCTTCAGAGTAATTAGGCTGTATTGGCTGATTCAGCCATGCAAAAGGTAATCTGGGTTTATATCCCATCAAAGCTTTTATGGGAGTTGCTCAAGTACTCGTATGATGCCTTGCATTTAATGATAATTGGACTAAAGGTAAATTGACATCCCAGTCAGGATCCTGTCCTACTGTGTGACGTAATACGTCTAAAACCTTCCTGTTATTCCTTTCTACTAAGCCATTGCTAGCTGGGTGATACGGCTGTATCGCTACCTTTTCTACCTTAAAGGCGTTACAAATTTCTTGAACTAATGAGTTGTTAAACTCGGTCCCATTATCAGAAATAATGGGCTGTGGGGCAGAATATCTGCAAAATATCTTATCAAAGAGAGCAGTTGCACATTCCTTGGCACTTTTACTAGTCAGTGGTACCAACTCTGTATATCTCGTGAGCACGTCGATACACACTAGTATATTCTTATTCCCTTTACTCGTGGTATGGAGATTAGTGATAAGATCAATAGATACTCTTTCGAAAGGAGTCTGTGGGATAGGATATTTCCCTAGTGGTACTTCCTTGTCTGTTCTTCCCTTGTAGCTGTTGCATGTATTGCAGCTCTTCAAATAATTACTAACATCTTTGTGAATTCCCTTCCAATGGAATGTTCTTTGTATTAATCTAATTGTCTCATCCCTTCCTGGGTGAGCTCTCATGTCATCATCGTGCATTAGCTCAATGACCTTGTCTCTTAGACTCTTAGGTACTAACCTTTTATCAGCACACCTAGAAATTGACCAAAAGGATCTTATTCGTGACACATCCAAATTAATACGCCATCTATGTCCGTTCGTGCATCTGTGGGACATCCAACCTTCCTACCTAGTTCGGTTGATTCTTGTTGGCGGTGTTTTCTTTCGTTTCTAACGTACTTGAACAGTTCCCTTATATCTTCATCTCTTTCTTGTTCTTTTATGAAATTTTGCCGGGAAAGCTCCTCTGTATAGTGCATAGTGTGTACATTTACGTCATTGCACATTGTTTCATTCTGTTCTTCTTCTTGACTTATCATATTCATACTATTACCTTGTGACACATATCTTGATAAGGCATCTGCTACCTTATTCGTCTTCCCAGGGACATATTTCACCTCTATATCATAATCTTGGGCTGTCATGAACCAACGGGCTCTTCGTCCAGAAAAATTAAGGTTCTTTAGCATTTCTACTGCGGCTGAATGATCCGTAAACACGGTTATCTTGTAACCTAAAATGATATATCTGAAATGCTTTAAAGCGTCTATTATAGCTAGAGACTCGAGGTCTGTTACTGAGTAGTTCACTTCTGAGGGCTTTAATTTCCTACTGTAATAAGCTATGACATTATACTTATTATCTTGTTTTTGCATTAAACATGCTCCTATACCAATGCGGCTTGCATCTGTGGCTAAAAAGAATTCTTTGCCAAAGTCTGGGTAGCTAAGTACTGGGGGGTGTGTTAATCTTTCTTTCAATTCATCAAATGCTTCTTGCTGTCTGTCTGTCCATGTGAACGATACATGTTCCTTTAAAAGTTCAGTTAGTGGAGTTTATATGACTGCAAAGTTCCCTATGAACTTGCGGTAGAAACCGGCTAAACCTAAGAATGACTTTGCGTCCTTCTTGCACTGAGGTGTAGGATATTCCTTAATTGACTTAATCTTTGGTCATTTACTTCTACACCCTTTTCACTTAGTGTATGCCCAAGGTAGTCGATTTTCCTTTTAAGGAAGTTACACTTCTTTAGTTTAAGCTTCAGGTTGGCCTTTCTTAATCTCTTTAGGACTTCTCTGACTAAGTCTATATGTTCCGCTATGGTATCTGTTGCTATTACCAAATCAACTATGTAACAGTGTACGTCCTTGCCTAGTAAGTCACCCAAAATTTTATCCATTAATCTTACAAAAGTTACTGGGCTTGACTTTAGACCAAAGGGCATTCTTACATACTGGTATCTGCCATTACTAGTGGAAAAAGCTGTCAAAGTTTTACTTTCTTCATCTAGAGGGATTTGCAAGAATCCCTGCAATAAATCTATATTGGTGAAGTACTTCTTGGACCCTATAGTGGCGATAAGATCTCGCATTGACGGCATTGGATAAGGATCATTTTCAGTAATTTGGTTCAATTTTCTGAAATCCACAACTATTCTGTAAGTTTTGTCCCTTTTAGGAACTAGCAAAAGTGGAAAAGACCATGGGGATTTAGATGGTTCTATTATTCCTTGCCTATTCATTCTTTGTACTTCTCTTTCAACTCCTTCTGGGAATGTGCTACTCTATAGGCTGGTATGTAAATTGGCTTTGTGTTTGATGGAATGTCTATCTTGGGCATTATTTCGCGTGTATTTCCCAAGGTGTCGCCGTCAAGAGCGACTATATCCTTATATTCGCACAGCAAGTCTATGAATTCTTCTCTAACATGGTTTTCCTTAATGTCCTGTAAATGAGATCCTATCTTAGCTCTTCTCCGTTTTATGTCCTGAGCATACTTTTCATTTTCTTTACCGATTGCGGCTACTGTTTCCCGTTCTACAACTCGGATAGGTATAGAGTATACTTCTGCTAGGCTTATCTCTGTACCTGGTGTTAACTTAACCTTTCCTCCTCGGTTTTTTGTAATCTGTAACGCTATTTTGCTCTGTCTAACTTCATGTAAACTAGAAGAATAATGCATTCCATTTACTTGCGACTTTTCAGTAAGCGTGAGAATTTCCTTCCCTTCAAAAATTGGATTCACTGTACCTTCTACCCACGTACTTTCCCCAGGTTTAAGTCTTAATTCCCTCTCTAACTTTAAATAAGTGCATTGATTTGATTCTAAGAGGTTAATGATCTGTTGTGAACTCGTGATGCATTCTGGATATCTTCCCTCTGTCTTATCCTTCTTTAAGATACCTTTCACCGTGGGATTCTCTTGAGTCTGGGTTCTTTTAATTGGCCTGCATATTGGTATTCTAGAAATTTCACGACCGTTTTTAATCACTAGTTGTTCTCTAGGGGCATCAATGCTTATCCCTTGTCTAGCCATAGTTGGATAACCTATCAGCAAATGGGCAAAAGCTAATTGTATATCTCTGGCTACCAGAACCTTTTCTCTTAGTGGAATTCTTCCTAGCCTAAATGGGAAATCTAACTGTCCAATGACGTGGATATTATTACCCTGGGCGTCTGTGATTCTACAATCTACCGCTGGGTTCAAACTTAAGAGAGAAAAATACAACCGATACACCTTTTCTGACATTATATTCTTAGGACTACCTGTATCAAAGAATGTGACAATAGGTTTCTCTAGACCGACATGCGCGGGAAATAATGGTCTATAATTATATTCATTCCTTACATCAACTTTGCTAAGCTTGACTTAGCCTTGGCACTCCGGACGTTCTCTCTGTTATAGAGGAAGATCCATTGTACCAGTAAGCAGAAAATTTCCCATTGCGTCGTCTGACATTGACTGAACTGGTTGATACCCTATGCTTGCTGTTTGATTAGCATATCTATTTGGGGCGGAATCTCTATTTCCTCTAGCTGGGGGAGATTGACTATGGTTTCTACCTCTGCCTCTCGACTGAGATCTACCTCTAGGAGTTGAAACAAACTTATTTCTGCATTCTCGAGCACTATGTCCTGTTCTCTTATGGAAAGGACAGAAGGCCATCCCTCGGCAGTCACTGGCATAATGTCCTCTCTTCTGACAGTTATAACACGTGACTGTCGAAAATCCTCCTTGAGAAGATTTACCTGGGATCTTATTCTGATTTCTAGATGGTGTCCTAGATCTATTTGGACCCCTTTCCTTTTGTCCTATAGTGACTAAAGGTCTGTACATAGGATTCCCTTCAGGTCTTCTACCCAGGATTTTTGTTTCCTCCTCTTCAATCTCAGCTACATCATCGGATGTCTCCCACTTACGAGTCATCCTTGTAATAACTTCCGTAGGCAGGCTTCCAATCATTATTGCTAGTCTAAATATTTTTTTAACATGACCCATTAGCATTTTTTGATTGCCTCCTTCTACCTCTATCCAACCTGTGGATTCCATGAAGTTACCCCATTCATTCATATTGTTATACAACTGAGAGCTGAACTCTTGATAGCGTCTTTCGTCTAACTTAAATTGACGCACTATCCTTGCCAGGCTAGTAACTGGGTCTTTTTCACCAACTGTGGAATAAAACTTCCTAAAATACCGTTTCAGTTCTTCCCAATTCTTAAGATCTCGGTATGTCTTGGAGTGGACGTATCGTTCCAAGTCTCCTCCGGCTTCCAAATCAAGATAACTCTTGGCTTCAATAAGCTTTTCTCTATCTGTCCCCGTTATGCTGTCTAGGCGTGTCTCCACCTGCTACATCCAGTAATCTCAGTTGCAAACTAACTGACCATCCTTTCTTCCACAAAATTTAGCTATGTGATTAATTACATGTCCCTTATGTGTTCCCATTACTGCTGCGCTCGAATTCGCGGACTGTGTACCTTCCGCCATGGTTAATTTCCTTGTTTGACTTCTCGTGAGCACAGGCATTCTTACGTTCTGATTAGGAGTCGATCTTCCCTTGACCATCTACTCGTTAATGGAAATTTTCTCAAGTACTGAGTATCATTAAAAGTATTAATGTTATGACAGTAATATCCAGAAAAGAAAAATGATGGTAATAACAATAAATTACTTTTACTTAAGTATTCGATCACCAAAATAAAAGAATTTTCCCCAGATATATTCTCAAAGTCTTACATTACCGGTAGGCGATTCTTAAACAACCACAAAACCCTCTTAACTGTACTGGTAAACCTTACTGAACTGACCGTGAAGTGTACGCTAACGAGAGACCTCCCGTGAATTACCCTTGTTATCTTAAACGTCCTTTAAACCAACAAAATAAAAATAAGTAAACATTCACTCGACGTAACAAATAAGAGTAAAAAGCAAATATTAAAACAAAAAATAAACAAAGTACAAGAAATCACAACAACCACACAATATAAAATGACACAATCAAATTTCAAATTAAATATTAAAGTTATTGGTTAGTAAATACAAATGTTCAGGAAAAGGTCTTATTAGTTGATTAGTTAGAATTAGTAAAATGAAGAAATATCGTAAAGTTTCGTTGCCAAAAAAAAAAAAGTTCAGTGTGAAAATCTTTTAATCTCGAAGTACCAAACTGGATATCGTTAAATTGTCTAACTGAAATGTTAATCGCGTAATTTTACTTTTAATGAAGTTTAATGTTATGTATATAAGTGTGGGGACATTATCTGACTTATCTTTCGTCGTCTTCGGGAAACTGGGCTACGTCTGACAGCTCGTTGCTTTTAAATTGGATTCGGCGTTTAACTTGCGTTGTTCGATGTGTTGTTTTCCTCTCTGCGGGACGGGGGACCTCTCTCTCCTCGCGCTGAGGGATTGCGTTGACTGATGCGTTTTCGGAATTTCTTTATGGGTTCGACATCTTCGTCAACTTCTTTCGACTGTTCTTGTTCTTCGGAATGGAGTTTCTTTTTTGCGAAGTGTGGGTCTCTTTTACTGTTACGAATCGGTAACTATCTTTGTATTAGGGAGAAGCACTGGTAACTGTCTTTGGGGGAGAACTTTCTATTTCGAGTGGATATTTTGGATTGAAATCTCTTATGCCGACACTAAACTTTTGATTCCATTTCGCGGCCGCTGTTTTTAACTGTCATTTGTGTCTCTTTTTCATCTCTTCGTATCTCGTCACTACGTACCATTTACTTATGTCACTGTATCTCATTTAATCCCACCGCTGCCAAAATTTTATCTGTGAACGGTACTTACTCTTCGCACACAGATCTAAGGTAATGTGCACCGACTTGGAGGCTGTAAATTGGGAAAGTAGATATTCTAATTTTAGTCTCACCTTTGCTGAATGTTCTCACTCTGGAATTAGCTAAAAGGTAATAAATTTTGGAGAAATTAAATTGATGCGTTCTTGTATATGTTTATTCTTCGCTAAGGGGTCTTATAAATTTTCCACAACGAGTTTCTGGGCTCTTGGACTGATAAAACTTATTTCTTGAAAGGCACTTGTTGCAATTACGAGTCTATAGGCACGAGGGGAATTTGCTGAGTATTGATTGTCACTTATCACTGTCTATTGATTCGCAGACACACGTTGCACTTCCCCTCACTTCTCTGGATTCTTCTGTCTTTCTCTCTCTCTGCTGCTGCGCCACTCGTTCTCCCCTCCTTCTCCACAATGTCTTTCTGTTGTCTCCTGTTCTTTTCTTGTCTTTCTGCCTTCCTCTCTCTCTGTCTGGCCTTTTTATTAAGATGATATCTTCTTAGCACCGCCTTTGGACTTTTGGATTTTGACTGTGTGTGGCATCTTCTGAAAGACTTCTTGTGTCTGAGTGGCTACAGATTTTATACAAAACCTCCTTCCTGTCAAATTTTCTATAGGGATCGGTAGACTCTAATTTAGGGAATGCCTCCTGCTTGATGCCTTGGCTTCTTGGGGGTGTATCCCTTTGGTTACCTCATAGGTCATTTGCTGATACCCCTTTTGGGCTGTCTTATGACCAGCACTTGTGGCTTTTGATTCGTCGAGACTAGAGGCCTATCCTTGGAAGAGGGAGAGCTTAGACTTTCACACGATCCACCCTTGAAACAAGGAAGCCTTGAATTCCCCTTGGTTATATTAAACAGAAGGCTTTTGAAAAGGTCCACCTTACATTAATTCTCCGATGCTCGAAGTGTCACAAATGTCCGGCGTGCCAGAGAGTCACTTAATCTTTGGAGCTGAGGTGTATAATGTTTTGGGGATATACAAGCCAGATGCCTGACGGCTAAAACCCTGGTCATTTTTTGGGGTCAAGTCCGAGAAAAAGATACTTTTGTAACATTGATTATTTTCATTCTCTTTAACAACGCTGTAACATTAGAGATTAACTAATTATATTATCATATACTTATATATATATATATATATATATCTATATATATATATATATATATATATATATATATATATATATATATATATATTTGTGTTTTTTATATATCCCAATTGAAGCCGAGGATGACTTTCTTTTGACACAGTAATGACACTCAATGACGAACAGATGTTTCCTCCAGAAGGTTCTTTAAAGACAAAATCCAAAAGCAGATTCCATTGTTAACCTGTTGACTTTTGTGGTTCCCCCCGCCCCCCCAAACCCTTACTCCCACCCACCAACAACAAACACCTGCCAATAAAAGGAACCACAAAAAAAAATAGTCCCGGTGCAATTTCTAGTTTTTAGCAACGCGTGGGAGAGAGAGAGAGAAAGAGATAAATTGCGGGGGTGGGGGGGAGGTGGGGGGGAGATACTGATAGCGTTATCAACCTTGGGGGGCGGGGTGTTATCAACGTATTGAATATTAGAGGAGAGAACTATAGTAATATCTGTGTCATGTTTCTATAGCTTTAATTATTAGGTAATTTTGAGGGGCCCCCCCTTCCCCCTCACCCATCCACCCACCCCCAACACCAACCTCCAGCTGTTCATCAGCTTCGGAAATATATAGGCGAAATTTCTCCTGAGGCTTGGGGGGAGTTGGGGGGAGTGGGGGAAGGGCTTGGTACAACGGAAGAAGAAGCACCCCCCCACCCCCACCCCACAAGTGCTGCCAGCGCCCTCCTTCCTGTGTGGTTGGAATTTCAGATGAAATATAATGACACCTTATTTTAAACATACATGTTGACCAACCTTCCCCCCGCCCCAAGCCACCCCGCCCCAGTTCCCCAACCCAGGTGTGAGGCCTTTGTCAATGCCAGGGTCTGGAAACGGAAATGACAAGTGTCCTGAAGTGTTTATTATTTTTTTATTCACCCCAACCCCCGACCCTTCCAGGAATGGAAATATCTCTGCGATTCTATCTTACCCTGTGACATTGGTCCTCTGTTCTGTTATTGTCTTTTGAAAATTTGGGAGGTTTATTTTATTTGTGGCTACTGACATATTACCATCCATTATGAAGATACTTTGGAAGACAGAACACTAAAGTATTTGAGTATAAACCTTTAATTCAATTAAAGTAAATATCAATCAAATTCAATTTTTGCTATGGGATATTGAAGACTCTCTCTCTCTCTCTCTCTCTCTCTCTCTCTCTCTCTCTCTCTCTCTCTCTCTCTCTATCGGCCATGTTGGCATATTAATGAACTTAACTATCCGGATATAGAGCTATCAAGTATTCATAGCGAACACCCGGGCCGCCAATGCCTTTTTCCGTCGATGAAATACCCATAACCAACACACTTTATCATCATAGTGGATATTTATCTTTCAAATAATTCTCATTTCTAGAAGATTTTGGCTGGCGGGTCTTAGTACCCTGGAGCAATATACATTTTGAGCATTGCAAAGCTTCTTCATAAAATCTAGTACCCATAATGGGGCGTGGGTAATGACGTGCCAGTGAATCTCGTTTGGTGCACTGTAGGCATTACATAAGGTTCTCTGCAGTTTCCCTTCGCCCTCCTATCCACACACACACGTCGTCTTCTCAAGTGACGTCTCACATCCCCTACCAGTGCTTCCACAAGAAAAAAATTGACTTCCTTCCATTTACGGCCAGATTTCCTTAGATTTCCTTTCATCCCCTCTTCAATTTCCTTACAAATATCTTTGAATTATAGTGAAATAAAAACAGTAACCTATATCTCCTCACAACGATTTCTTTGATTTTTTCGTATCATCAAAATCTTTCATGTAATTCTATCAAACCACCGGCTTTCAAAACAAAGTTACTATATATATATATATATATATATATATATATATATATATATATATATATATATATATATATATATAACATTGTTGGTTCAAAATAGCCATAAACTAGAAATGGTCGTAAATCTTTTCACAATATTTGACGGATTTGCCATCCCTATGGGACTGGGGATAGGGGGTTTGGTAAAACACATAGACCTACCTTCATGCACTTTATGTATGGAGCCAGTATCCTGTTGAGCCAGATTTCACTTTAATTAATGGATAGGGGACATGAGGTTACTGCTTGCAGTCGATGGAGAACTAGAATGATGAGACATCGTCCTGGAGAGTAGCTACTGCTCTGCCCCTTGGACCTGGCTCTCATTTGCCACCATTCAACTCTGAATCATTTTTATTCTATACCTTTTCCAGACATGAGAGTAGGAGTATTCCAGGCAATGGCAGACCAAATTATAAAGGTGAAATAGCTGGGATGAAATGAAATTTCTTTATTTCCCTCACAAAAGAGGAATGAGAAATCGTCACCTAATCACAGCGTTCCATGCATGACGGTTTTTTGTACTGGTTCTCTGCAAGTGCTGGACATTCGCTTGCAACGTGGTTTATGGTTTCATTTTTCGTATTGCACTTCCTACTTATGGGAGAGATGTTATTTCCATCTATCATTCTTTGAACATATCTGGTTCTTAGGGCCTGATCTTGTGCCACTGTCATCATTCCTTCAGTTTCCTTCTTGAGCTATCCCCTCTGTAGCCATA
Source organism: Macrobrachium nipponense (assembly GCF_015104395.2). Lineage (NCBI taxonomy): Eukaryota > Metazoa > Arthropoda > Malacostraca > Decapoda > Palaemonidae > Macrobrachium > Macrobrachium nipponense. The sequence continues at coordinate 103,505,129 of NC_087206.1, read as the reverse complement.
GCCATGTCATCGCTGGCTAGTTCTTTAGTCTGTCTCATGTATTGTCCTTGCATTGGTTTGTTGTGCCAGTCCTCTGTTCCGTTTGCCATTCTCCTGTTGCTGTATATTTCTGGGTCTTCGTCTACTTTTATCAGTCCTTCTTCCCATGCACTCTTGAGCCACTCGTCTTCACTGATTTTTAGATATTGCCCCATTGTTCTGTTCTCGATGTTGACTCAGTCCTCTATACCTAGTAGTCCTCTCCCCCCTCCCTTTAGTGTTATATATAGTCTGTCGGTATTTGCTCTTGGGTGTAGTGCTTTGTGTATTGTCATAGTTTCCTAGTTTTCTGGTTTATGCTGCGGAGTTCTGCCTTCGTCTATTCCACTTTTCCTGCGCTGTATCTGATTACTTGCACTGCCCATGTGTTTATGGCTTTTATCATATTTCCGACGTTGAGTTTTGACTTGAGTATCGCCTTGGGTCTCTGCATATATTCTTTCCTGATCGTGTCTTTCATCTCTTGGTGTTTTATATCCCCTCCTTCCATTATTCCCAGGTATTTGATATTGCTCCCATCTGGTAGCTTTATCCCTTCAGTATTTGTTACTTTGCCCTCTTGTATGTTGACTAAGGCACATTTTTCTATTCCAAACTCCATCCTGATGTCCCCAGATACAATCCTTACAGTCTGGATTAGGGTAACTATTTCCTTGATGCTCTTACCATACAGCTTGATGTCGTCCATGGACATCAAATGGTTAATTCTGTTGCCTCATTTCTTGAGTTGGTACCCGGCATCCATCTTCTGCAGTACTTTTGTCATGGGAATCATGGCTACTACGTAGAGTAGTGGGGACAGTGAGTCGCCTTGGAAGATCCCTCTCCTGATATTAACCTCTGCTAGTCTTATTCCAGAGCTTGTAAGTATTGTATTCCCGTTGCGCATTGTATTTTTGAGGAAGCTGACGGTGTTTTCCTCTGCCCCATTTATTTTCATGCATTCTATTAGCCATGTGTGTGGTATCATGTCGAAGGCTTTCTTATAGTCAATCCATGCCATGCTTAGGTTGGTTTTCCTTCACCTACCTTTCTTCATTACCATTTTGTCTGTCAGGAGCTGGTCTTTTGTGCCCCTACACTTCCTTCTGCAGCTTTTCTGTTGGTGTGGGATGGTGCTTGTCTCCTCTAGGTAGTTGTATAGCCTTTCACTGATGATACCTGTTAGTAACTTCCACATTATTGGTAGGCAGGTGATAGGCCTGCAGTTACTGGCTATATTTTCTTTATTCTTGTCTTTTAGTACTAAGGATGTTCTTCCTGTGGTCATCCATTTGGGCGCATGGTGATTTGTGATACAATGCTGGACTTGTTTTGCTATTCATGGGTGTAGGGCCTTGAAGTTTTTGAGCCCGTGGTCATCCACTTGGGCGCATGGTGATTTGTGATACAATGTTGTTCTGCTATTCGTGGTTGTAAGGCCCTGAAGTTTTTGAGCCAGTGTCCATGAACTTCATCGGGACCTGGGGCTTTCTAGTTGGGCATTTTCTTTAGTTGATGTCTGACAGTGTCTGTTGTGATCTCAGTGAATCTTTGTTTTATTCTCTGTTTCTTCTTCCTTGACTTCCTGGAGCCATGTTTCATGTTTGTTGTGTGATACCGGATTGCTCCATATGTTTTCCCAGAGTCTCTTACTTGGCTCGGCTTCAGGAATTTCTTGGTGGTTGTCTTCCCCTCTTAGTTGGCTGTATAGTCTTTTCTGGTTGGTTCCGAATAGTTTGTTCTGTTGGTATCCCTTATTTCTGTTCATGTACCGTCGGTATTGGTGTTTGTAACCCCATCAGTTCTGCTACAAATCTTGCTCCTGCATATGCCAAGTTATTTGTTTCTGTGATACTGGTGGTGTGTATCATTCCCATTATTTCATTGACCTATCTTGTTTTCTCCCTTAATTTCTGAGTGTAGGCTTTCATGGAGGGAATCTTTGTTCTCGCTGTATCTGGCTCCATCCATTGTCTGATCTTTTCTACCCATTCCATCCTCTCTGTTACTTCGTCGGTGTTTCTTCGTGTGTCGTTGTTTGATACCTCATTATCCCTGTGGCATCGTCTCTCAGTTCGTCTTCTTGTAATTTCCCTTTCCCTTTCTTCTCTTTCTGTACGGGAGAGCCAGTTTTTTTTCCTTATGTTTCTTACTTGATCTGCCAGCCTCTGCTATATTTGGGGGGTGTTATTCCTCTCATTCCAGATGTTCACCAACCTTCTAATCTCTCCGTCGGGTTGCTTCTGATGTATCATCTCGATATTTTCTTATTTTCTTCTCTTTTCCATTTCTTCCTCTGGTTTGCTTCTGGTTGTTGGTTACTGTCGTTGTGGTGGTCAGTTGCTGGATGACGACCTCCAAGTACCTGACTGTCTTTCCCTTCAATTGGGCTGAATACCTGGATGCCGGATGAAGCTCCTCTGTTGCCAGAGGTTCCATTTACGTTGTTGTCGTTTAATCCTTCATTTCTTTCCATCTTTGCTTGAGTTTTGCTATTTAACTCATAGCTGGACCCCACCCCATCAGGAATAGGTATTCATTTACAGCTGAGTAGACAGAGAAAATTATGGCAAAGATCCCTTCCCAAGGAATCAACGCCGAGTTGAGCGGTCACCCATCCAACGACTGACCAGCTCCAATGTTGCTTAACTAGTCCATTGACGACCTAACCCACTCTGCAACGGCACCACATTTATTATTATTATTATTATTATTATTATTATTATTATTATTATTATTATTATTATTATTAGAAGAAGAAGAAGAAGAAGAAGATGATGAAGAAGAACCCTGTTCTTATGGAACAATCCTACAGGGGATTTTGACTTGAAATTCAAGAAGCTTCCAAAGAATATTAATTAAGGGGTTGACTAAGAAAAAGTAAGGGGAACACAGAAAGATTAGATCTCAGTTATCAAAAAGAAAAGCTAAATTAATAAATAGATAAAAATGCATTAAAATGACAGGAGCAGTGTCAGCGTATAAATGCATTGCATTTTCACTTGAACTTTTGAAGAAGTTCCAATTGCATGATTTTTTGTTATGCTGTTCATGTCATTGGTCCCAAAAGGGAAAAGGCTGATAATGAAATAACATGTGAAAATATGAGATCATTTTCAAATTGACGTGTTTTCCTTTTGCCAAGTCTGTTGCCAGTGTTTAACAACATTAAGTTGTCTCTATCTGTAAATTAAATTTTGAGTAAGTGAAAAGAGCTTTGTCTAATTCATTTTTTATATACGTGTATTTTATGCTCCTTAGACTTCAAGTTTTTGGTTTCATCTACATTTTACTTATCATTTTCATTTGTGCAAAATACGACAATGGCTTGTGCAATACTGTGTGGAATTAGGATTTGGTCCTCAGCCCATTCCAAAAATTGACCCTATATATACTTCATACCTTAGAAGATTAAGTCTTCCTTATATAGGCTTATCTTCCGGATAAAAAAATGATCGAGCAATGTTCCATAAGTTGTATTTCAACAGAGATCTTTCACATTCTCAGTTGATCCCTGATGCCGAGAGAGAGAGAGAGAGAGAGAGAGAGAGAGAGAGAGAGAGAGAGCAGCCAGATTTGCTGAACAGCATAAGCACCAATATGCTATTAATGTTTTGCCTCCCTCGCTGTCGAACTTCTCCAAAGTTCCAGGGGTCCATTATTCTTCCTCACACCGTTGCATGGGGGACTGTGGAGGGACAGTCTGTCTACCTCTGAGGAAGTTGAGGAGTTGCTACCTCAAAAGTTCAAGGAAAGATGCATTGCATTTCTACCCTAATAATATTCTCCTTGTGTTTTTATATATTTGTATCTATTATTATTATTATTATTATTATTATTATTATATTATTATTATTATTATTATTATTATTATTATTATTATTATTATTATTATTATTTTATTTTATAAACGAGATTTCTTTCTGTATTTTCCTTTATTTCGTCTAACTTCTTCCTCAAGAACACCATATTCTTTGGTAGCTAAAATATTTGTGTTGGACTTGTTCCATATGAATAGGATTCTTCATCTTCTGAATAATAATAATAATAATAATAATAATAATAATAATAATAATAATAATAATAATAATAATAATAATAATAATAATAATAATAATAATAATAGTAATAATAATAATAATAATAATAATGTAATAATAATAATAATAATAATAATAATAATAATAATAATCAAGGAAATAGATACCCTAATCCAGACTGTAAGGATTGTATCTGGGGGACATCAGGATGGAGTTTGGAATAGAAAAATGCGCCTTAGTCAACATACAAAAGGCAAAGTAACGAGAACTGAAGGGATTAAAGCTACCAGATGGGAGCAACATCAAACACATAGATGAGACAGGATACAAATACCTGGGAATAATGGAAGGAGGAGATATAAAAAAAACACAAGAAATGAAGGACACGATCAGGAAAGAATATATGCAGAGACTCAAGGCGATACTCAAGTCAAAACTCAACGCCGGAAATATGATAAAAGCCTACACATGGGCAGTGCCAGTAATCAGATACAGCGCAGGAATAGTGGAATGGACGAAGGCAGAACTCCGCACCATAGATCAGAAAACCAGGAAACATATGACAATACACAAAGCACTACACCCAAGAGCAAATACGGACAGACTATACATAACACGAAAGGAAGGAGGGAGAGGACTACTAAGTATAGAGGACTGCGTCAACATCGAAAACAGAGCACTGGGGCAATATCTGAAAACCAGTGAAGACGAGTGGCTAAAGAGTGCATGGGAAGAAGAAAGGACTAATAAAAGCAGACGAAGACCCAGAAATATACAGAGACAGGAGAAAGACAGAAAGAACAGAGGACTGGCACAACAAACCAATGCACGGACAATACATGAGACAGACTAAAGAACTAGCCAGCGATGACAATTGGCAATGGCTACAGAGGGGAGAGCTAAAGAAGGAAACTGAAGGAATGATAACAGCGGCACAAGATCAGGCCCTAAGAACCAGATATGTTCAAAGTACGATAGACGGAAATAACATCTCTCCATATGTAGGAAGTGCAATACGAAAAGTGAAACCATAAACCACATAGCAAGTGAATGCCCGGCACTTGCACAGAACCAGTACAAAAAGAGGCATGATTCAGTAGCAAAAGCCCTCCACTGGAGCCTGTGCAAGAAACATCAGCTACTTGCAGTAATAAGTGGTACGAGCACCAACCTGAAGGAGTGATAGAAAACGATCAGGCAAAGATCCTCTGGGACTATGGTATCAGAACGGATAGGGTGATACGTGCAAACAGACCAGACGTGACGTTGATTGACAAGGTCAAGAAGAAAGTATCACTCATTGATGTCGCAATACCATGGGACACCAGAGTTGAAGAGAAAGAGAGGGGAAAAAAAAATTGGATAGTATCAAGATCTGAAAATAGAAATAAGAAGGATATGGGATATGCCAGTGGAAATCGTACCCATAATCATAGGAGCACTAGGCACGATCCCAAGATCCCTGAAAAGGAATCTAGAAAAACTAGAGGCTGAAGTAGCTCCAGGACTCATGCAGAAGAGTGTGATCCTAGAAACGGCACACATAGTAAGAAGAGTGATGGACTCCTAAGGAGGCAGGATGCAACCCGGAACCCCACACTATAAATACCACCCAGTCGAATTGGAGGACTGTGATAGAGCAAAAAAAAAAAAAAAAAAAAAAAAAAAAAAAAATAATAATAATAAGGCAAAGTAACGAGAACTGAAGGGATAAAGCTACCAGATGGGAGCAACATCAAACACATAGATGAGACAGGATACAAATACCTGGGAATAATGGAAGGAGGGGGTATAAAACACCAAGAGATGAAGGACACGATCAGGAAAGAATATATGCAGAGACTCAAGGCGATACTCAAGTCAGTGCCAGTAATCAGATACAGCGCAGGAATAGTGAAATGGACGAAGGCAGAACTCCGCACCATAGATCAGAAAACCAGGAAACATATGACAATACACAAAGCACTACACCCAAGAGCAAATACGGACAGACTATACATAACACGAAAGGAAGGAGGGAGAGGACTACTAAGTATAGAGGACTGCGTTAACATCGAAAACAGAGCACTGGGGCAATATCTGAAAACCTGTGAAGACGAGTGGCTCAAGAGTGCATGGGAAGAAGGACTAATAAAAGTAGACGAAGACCCAGAAATATGCAGAGACAGGAGAATGACAGACAGAACAGAGGACTGGCACAACAAACCAATGCACGGACAATACATGAGACAGACTAAAGAACTAGCCAGCGATGACACATGGCAATGGCTACAGAGGGGATAGCTAAAGAAGGAACCTGAAGGAATGATAACAGCGGCACAAGATCAGGCCCTAAGAACCAGATATATTCAAAGAATGATAGACGGAAATAACATCTCTCCCATATGTAGGAAGTGCAATACGAAAAATGAAACCATAAACCACATAGCAAGCGAATGCCCGGCACTTGCACAGAACCAGTACAAAAAGAGGCATGATTCAGTGGCAAAAGCCCTCCACTGGAGCCTGTGCAAGAAACATCAGCTACCTTACAGTAATAAGTGGTAGGAGCACCAACCAGAGGGAGGGATAGAAAACGATCAGGCAAAGATCCACTGGGACTATGGTATCAGAACGGATAGGGTGATACGTGCAAATAGACCAGACGTGACCGTTGATTGACAAAGTCAAGAAGAAAGTATCACTCATTGATGTCGCAATACCATGGGACACCAGAGTTGAAGAGAAAGAGAGGGAAAAAATGGATAAGTATCAAGATCTGAAAATAGAAATAAGAAGAATATGGGATATGCCAGTGGAAATCGTACCCACAATCATAGGACCACTAGGCACGATCCCAAGATCCCTGAAAAGGTGTCTAGAAAAACTAGAGGCTGAAGTAGCTCCAGGACTCATGCAGAAGAGTGTGATCCTACAAACGGCGCACATAGTAAGAAAAGTGATGGACTCCTAAGGAGGCAGGATGCAACCCGGAACCCCGCACTATAAATACCACCCAGTCGAATTGGAGGACTGTGATAGAGCAAAAAAAAAAAATAATAATAATAATAATAATAATAATAGAGACTTGAAGCAAGGAATTACGTTGATGTAGACTAACTCATTAAAAATGTCTAGACTCTAAATCCCATGGCTGTGAACTTCCGGGTTCACAGTCATTTTCAGTTATATTTGCTTTCATAAGCACATGTGTCTGTACAAGTGTGAATGCAGTTGTTTTTGAACCATTTCCCGGCTCGTCCGATTCGAATGTGATTAAAAACCAAAGACTGACATTTGCAGGACATCTGTGGAATACATCAGGTAGATCCGGCTCTTCCCACGCACCTACATTACATTTACGTCTCACAACTATGACTCAATCCATTATATATATATATATGTATACATATATATCTATATATATATATATATATATATATATATATATATACATATATATAGATATATATGTATATATATATATATATATATATATATATATATATATATATATATATATATATACTCAAATATGTGTATATATACATATTTGTGTGCGAGTCTTCAAATGGATACAAATACATACATAGTTGAATATGTTACATGCCGTGAAACTTACGAGATCTCAGATCAAAATCCTAAACACGAAACGGTTCCACGGAAATCATCGGATATAATATCACCGTTTTTCACAGTGATATCCTGAAACGCCTCCCTCACCAACACTCTGGCTACCACTCCGCCACTCATCAGATGATAGTAGCAAACCGCCTGGATAATGATCTAAAAATCATCGTCAGGCGAAGAATGTTCATTTTGATCACCCGACTGAAAAACAGCAGCAATTCGCTCATTTGATACATCATTCTAGGCAGCGAGGCGTCAGTTCCGTCAATGGTGATATCGCCCTTCACACTGGGGTGGCCTGAGTTAATGTATGTACTTATTCCCTAGTTTTGCAGCTTATGAAAGTGAAGACTCTGTTATTATTATTATTATTATTATTATTATTATTATTATTATTATTATTATTATTATTATTATTATTATTATTATTATTAAACACATTATTACAACAAAATGAGGAGCGCAATGCTTTGTAGACTGATAAAACACACGTCTTAGATCATGATTACAATTATTATTTTGTATTAGAATATATCCGGGTTCATATATTCAAAGGTTAGAAAGAGTCTTATTATTTTGTATTAGAATATATCCGGGTTCATATATTCAAAGGTTAGAAAGAGTATTTAATGGCAATTAAATACTCTTCAGACCTGGGTCAGAAGGGTAGCAGTCTGAGATTGAGCAAGGTGACAGCTGCAGCTTCATATAGATCGATTGTAAGAAAAGAAAAGCAAAAGATTTTGTGCGTGTAAAAATTATTCGTATTTTAAAATACAGTCAGTGAGAAGGTTAACACATTCAGTGGAAAATTTGGAAATCGGTGAGGAATTTCCTCTTTTTCAGTATTGGTTTTACCAAGCTTTTTAAATATCATTTACAGAAAAGCATCACTGAATCAGTGAAATTTGCCAATTATTGTTCAAAGGTCTTGAAGAACCAATTTGACACAAAGAGAAAAGCTGCTCAGATCTGTGGGAAGTTGACGTCTAAAAACTGCGATAATATGAACAAAGACATCTTCGACAGCTGAGGAAAAAATAGATTATTATTATTTTTTTTTTTGGCTCTATCACAGTTCTCCAATTCGACTGGGTGGTATTTATAGTGTGGGGTTCCGGGTTGCATCCTGCCTCCTTAGGAGTCCATCACTTTCCTTACTATGTGTGCCGTTTGTAGGATCACACTCTTCTGCATGAATCCTGGAGCTACTTCAGCCTCTAGTTTTTCTAGATTCCTTTTCAGGGATCTTGGGATCGTGCCTAGTGCTCCTATGATTATGGGTACGATTTCCACTGGCATATCCCATATCCTTCTTATTTCTATTTTCAGATCTTGATACTTATCCATTTTTTCCCTCTCTTTCTCTTCAACTCTGGTTTCCCATGGTATTGCGACATCAATGAGTGATACTTTCTTCTTGACTTTGTCAATCAACGTCACGTCTGGTCTATTTGCACGTATCACCCTATCCGTTCTGATACCATAGTCCCAGAGGATCTTTGCCTGATCTTTTCTATCACTCCCTCAGGTTGGTGCTCCTACCACTTATTACTGCAAGGTAGCTGATGTTTCTTGCACAGGCTCCAGTGGAGGGCTTTTGCCACTGAATCATGCCTCTTTTTGTACTGGTTCTGTGCAAGTGCCGGGCATTCGCTTGCTATGTGGATTATGGTTTCATTTTTCGTATTGCACTTCCTACATATGGGAGAGATGTTATTTCCGTCTATCGTTCTTTGAACATATCTGGTTCTTAGGGCCTGATCTTGTGCCGCTGTTATAATTCCTTCAGTTTCCTTCTTTAGCTCTCCCCTCTGTAGCCATTGCCATGTGTCATCGCTGGCTAGTTCTTTAGTCTGTCTCATGTATTGTCCGTGCATTGGTTTGTTGTGCCAGTCCTCTGTTCTGTCTGTCATTCTCCTGTCTCTGTATATTTCTGGGTCTTCGTCTACTTTTATTAGTCCTTCTTCCCATGCACTCTTGAGCCACTCGTCTTCTCTGGTTTTCAGATATTGCCCCAGTGCTCTGTTTTCGATGTTGACGCAGTCCTCTATACTTAGTAGTCCTCTCCCTCCTTCCTTTTGTGTTATGTATAGTCTGTCCGTATTTGCTCTTGGGTGTAGCACTTTGTGTATTGTCATATGTTTCCTGGTTTTCTGATCTGTGGTGCGGAGTTCTGCCTTCGTCCATTCCACTATTCCTGCACTGTATCTGATTACTGGCACTGCCCATGTGTTTATGGCTTTTATCATATTTCCGGCGTTGAGTTTTGACTTGAGTATCGCCTTGAGTCTCTGCATATATTCTTTCCTGATCGTGTCCTTCATCTCTTGGTGTTTTATTTCCCCTCCTTCCATTATTCCCAGGTATTTGTATCCTGTCTCATCTATGTGTTTGATGTTGCTCCCATCTGGTAGCTTTATCCCTTCAGTTCTCGTTACTTTGCCTTTTTGTATGTTGACTAAGGCGCATTTTTCTATTCCGAACTCCATCCTGATGTCACCAGATACAATCCTTACAGTCTGGATTAGGGTACCTATTTCCTTGATGCTCTTACCATACAGCTTGATGTCGTCCATGAACATCAGATGGTTGATTCTGTTGCCTCATTTCTTGAGTTGGTACCCGGCATCCATCTTCTGTAGTACTTTTGTCATGGGAATCATGGCTACTACGAAGAGTAGTGGGGACAGTGAGTCGCCCTGGAAGATCCCTCTCCTGATATTAACCTCTGCTAGTCTTATTCCAGAGCTTGTAAGTATTGTATTCCCGTTGCGCATTGTATTTTTGAGGAAGCTGATGGTGTCTTCCTCTGCCCCATATATTTTCAGGCATTCTATTAGCCATGTGTGTGGTATCATGTCGAAGGCTTTCTGATAGTCTATCCATGCCATGCTTAGGTTGGTTTTCCTTCTCCTACTGTTCTTCATTACCATTTTGTCTATCAGGAGCTGGTCTTTTGTGCCCCTGCACTTCCTTCTGCAGCCTTTCTGTTGGTGGGGGATGGTGTTTGTCTCCTCTAGGTAGTTGTATAGCCTTTCACTGATGATACCTGTTAGTAAGTTCCACATTATTGGTAGGCAGGTGATAGGCCTGTAGTTACTGGCTATATTTCCCTTACTCTTGTCTTTTTGTACTAAGGATGTTCTTCCTGTGGTCATCCATTTGGGTGCATGGTGCTTTGAGATACAATGCTGGAGTTGTTCTGCTATTCGTGGGTGTAGGGCCCTGAAGTTTTTGAGCCAGTATCCATGGACTTCATCGGGACCTGGGGCTCTCATGTTTGGCATTTTCTTTAGTTGGTGTCTGACTGTGTCTGTCGTGATCTCTGTGAATCTTTGTTTTATTCTCCCTGTTTCTTCTTCCTTTACTTCCTGGAGCCATGTTTGTCGTGTGATACCGGATTGCTCCATATGTTTTCCCAGAGTCTCTTACTTGGTTCAGCTTCAGGAATTTCTGGGTGGTTGTCTTCCCCTCTTAGTTGGCTGAATAGTCTTTTCTGGTTGGTTCCGAATAGTTTGTTCTGTTGGTATCCCTTATTCCTGTTCATGTACCGTTGGATCTTATGTGCTTTGGCCTTAAGCCTCTGTTTTACATCTTCTATTGTGTTGTTTAGTCCCCTCTCTTGTACTTTGTATTTCTCGTTGAGTTCCTCCCTTGTTTTCTTGCTTCTTAGCCTTTTTTCTGCCATCTCTTTCAGTTTACTCAAGTCAGATCTCATCACCATGACTCTTTTCCAGGCGCCTTTTCCAAGGAGGTTGCTGTTTTGGTTTCTGTTGGGTTGGTTGTGCTGGTGGTGTTGGTGTTCGAATCCCCATCAGTTCTGCTACTATTATTATTATTATTATTATTATTATTATTATTATTATTATTATTATTATTATTATTATTATTATTATTATTATTATTATTATTCAGAAGATGAAACCTATTCGAATGAAACAAGCCCCAGAGAAAACTGACTTATAATTTAAGCTTCCCAAGAATACTAAGGTGTTCATGAGGAAGAAGTAAGAGGAGATAAAGGGAAATACAGAAAGATGAGATCTCGCTTATTAAAAACAAGAAAAAATAAACTAATTAATAGATAATGCCGAGAAAAGGCGAGGGAAGTCTTTTATTTTAAAATCTGTGGAGAATAAAAGTCGATGTGAAAGGGGGAATTAGAATTAAGGAAGCAGGCTGTTCAATAGAAACCCTGCATAACGTTTTAGTCTCCTGACTTAATACAAAGGCGGGCCAAAGTCAATTGTCCGCAACTCCTGCGATATCGGGGTTTAGCTTTTTGTTTGAAGAACCCGGGGCAGATTGGGGGTAAATTACTCCCATGGGGTATTAACATTCCAGGGGGGTAACAACAAGTATGGAAGTGAAAAGGCGCAATAAAGACTCTTTCCATTGCTTTTCAATCGGTGAATTCGTTCATGTCATTCTCCTGAATATAAATGATAAAAAGGTTCACAGGGATATGTAGAATGCGGTTGAATGAACGAATGCAAGTATTTCCTACCAATTATTATTATTACTATTATTATTATTATTATTATTAATACTACTACTACTATTATTATTATTATTATTATTATTATTATTATTATTATTATTATTATTATTATTATTATTATTATTATTATTATTATTATTATTATTATTCTAAGGGTCCATAATTTTAAGATTCCGTTTATAATTTAAAAACACTTTACAAAAGCTTTCGAACCCTTCCCTTTGTTCATCTTCAGTCCAAATAAATGACTAAACAAAACAAGTGCTGAGACGAACTTGAAAACTGTAAAAAGAGTCGCTGAAGATTGTTGACACCAGTAGTTGGCTCGTTTAAGGAACAGGTGAGGATGAAAGAAAGCAGTTAACTCCAACCAGGTTATTTCCTCTCCTCTATTAATACTCCTGGCTGCAATTCTGTTCGATCTCCCCAATGGTTGTCGCAACGTTGCCGGAAGTCCTTCATCCGGAGGCGTAGATTGGGCACCGTAACCAGACTCCCCTGAGGCAGCGGTTATCTGGACAGGGAGAGGCAAGGCAGAAGCAGCATCAGGAGAGGGAAAAACAGATCCTGTCCTATAGTTAAAATCTTTTAAAAACAATACTAGTAATATGAAAATTAACAAATGGGTCTTCTCCAAAATAGTAGCACATGTATTCAGTAATAATCATAGAGGCATTCAAAAGCAACAAATCTTTTGTCAATAAAGACCCATTTGTTAATTTTTATATTATACACGGAATATTAATTTTTTTTTATTATTGTGGACCCCTTAGAACATTATATATACTCTCGTGATAGAGAGCTTTTCCAAATTATTATTATTATTAAACAAATTCTGTTTAAGAAAATGGCAGAATTCAGCGAAAAATAGGAAACCTAACGTATAAGATTAATTCGCTGAATTCTGACATTTTACTCAGCAGTATTATTATTATTATTATTATTATTATTATTATTATTATTATTATTATTATTATTATTATTATTATTATTATTATTATTATCATTGTTATTATTATTATTATTATTATTATTTTATTAAAAGTAATTGCTGCCTCAGCTGCATTAATTTTATACAGGTTCTTCTCTATTTTTCTAATTATTGCTTTCTCATTGTTGCTTAAACTGGTGAGCAACGCACCGAAGGTTGACATATCTCAGTTAGGTAGAACGATTGGATTTTATTGGTAAAAATTTCAGTTTGGGTAGTCAAATTTTCGGGCATATCCCGTAGAGTTTATTACAGATAGAATTGATGTTAAATTCTATTTCTTTTCCACGAGCCAATGAAAAGGCAGCGGCACGACGCCCCCCGCTGCGCCACCGCAATATAAGCAGCTGGACTCACCTTCTCACTTCAGTCCTTCACCTACCTCCGCCCAAGAGGATGTCTGAAGTTTATTCAGACGAAACGTCCGGAAAGGAATAGAAAGAATAGAAAAGAAATAGAATTTAACATCAATTCTATCTGTAATAAACTCTACGGGATATGCCCGAAAATATGACTACCCAAACTGAAATTTTTACCAATAAAATCCAATCGTTCTACCTAACTGAGATATGTCAACCTTCGGTGCGTTGCTCACCAGTTTAAGCAACAATGAGAAAGCAATAATTAGAAAAATAGAGAAGAACCTGTATAAAATTAATGCAGCTGAGGCAGCAATTACTTTTAATAAAACATGTTTAAAAGAGGGTTTACTTCCAGCATATTATTATTATTATTATTATTATTATTATTATTATTATTATTAGGAAGGAGGCCTTCTCTGAGGGCAGTTGCATTGAATACTATAGCTATTTCAACGGTATTTAATTTATATAAATCTTCTCAATTCTTCTTATTATATTTTTCTCGTCAGTATATAACTGGTGTATTAGGTTTCCTAAGGACATGTCAATATTTCATTTGTCTTAGGTTTATTCCTCTAACGTGTCGACAGCGCACAGGCAGTCATCTATGAGCGTTTACAGTAAAGTGAATTAAGATACGTTTTGCAAGGTCTTGTACAATCGGTGGGCGGGTCGGTGAGCAGGGATTCTAATTGGTTGTTGGATGGTAACGAAATCTATCCCTGAGGCGTTGAGATCTTCGTGGTCTGGCCGAAGTTATTAGCGTGGGTTGGGTGTGATTATTATGATATTGAAGGAGATTGCTGCTTCAGCTGCATTTATTTTAGAGAAGCAGTCCCTGACCATTGAAAATCAGCTCACGGATACCCCCTGCCGACCTCCCGACTACAAATGAGGGTAGCACCGAAAATATCACCAGTCTACTACTCAAAGCCACAACCTTGAAAATATCTAGTCGAATCCAGAAGAAACGTCGGCATAAAATAATCTACGGCCATTGTAACACCAGATTTCAATATATATATATATATATATATATATATATATATATATATATATATATATATATATATATATATATATATATATATATATATATATATATATATATATATATATATATATATATATATATATATATATATATATATATATATATATATATATATATATATATATATATATATATATATATATATATATATATATATATATATATATATATATATATATATATAGATATATATATACACACACACACACATATATATATATATATATATATATATATATATATATATATATATATATAAATTTCATAAAATTCATTGATCTTAAGATTGCACGTATCCAGTGGGCGCGTTACTCGCCAACCTAAATAATATTGAAAAAGCCATAATCAGAAGACTGGAAAAGAACTTCTATGAAATAAATGCGGCTGAAGCAGCAATCTTCTTCAATAGAACATGCTTGAAAGAGGACCTTCTACCTTATTATTATTATTATTTGGAGGTAGGAGACCCTCTCTCAAACATGTTTTGTTAAAGATGATGGCAGCATCAGTGGAATTGATTTTATATATGGTCTTTTCAATTCTTATTATTCTCTTCTTATCAGGGCTGATATTTGCTAATAGCTTGCCGATGTTCATATCTTGGTTAAAGAAATGTTTTCTAAAAATACTAATTTATTGATATGATAACAAAAGTGGTTAACAAATCTTAGTCTAAGGGCGTAACGGAATTCCAACGTTTCCAACCGTAACATCGGTTCATTTTCAAAGAAAGGTGAGCGTGAACTGATTTAAATGGGGTTGTTCGGCAGTATTTATTGCTCTGTCTGATGAGCGCTGCGTTTTCATTGGCTGAACAGAGGATTAAGTCCCTGAGTCAAGCCGTCTTGCAGAGGTGGAAGCTCCCACTGCTCTTCACGTGAGGGCGCTGGAGACTGGGAGCGTAGTATTGGGCAGGGGCACCTGATTGGTCCGTTCGATCAGTTCTATGGTGCCGGCGTCGGCGCCCTACGCGCCATCGTCGGGAGGAGTGAAGTCTCTTGAGTGGTGTTGAGGCTGGGTCTCTCCTTCCCGATGTGTAGGGCCTCTAAGAGGCGGAGGCGACGGTGGTCTCCCGCCTTATCGATAATACCAATATTAAAATAATTTCCTTCCGAGTTATCCTGGTATTGTGGACGTTTTTTGCATGGTTATGGATGGCGCCTTCCTGAGCGTGGCAGGATATCCTCTTGGAAAATCGCATCGTTGTCATACCAATGTAGGCGCCGGGGCATTCCCGGACAGGGCATTTGTATTGGTAGACAACGTTAGTTTTCTTGAGAGGGTCCTGCATCACGGGGGCTGGGTTGTTTTTCATAATCAGGCCACTGGTCTTCTTGCTTTTATAGTAAATGATCAATTTCACTTTTTTCGCAGGGTCCGTGGGGGAGACGTTCCTTTCGACGATGTTACGAAGGGCTTGTTCGTCTTCTTTGTATTTCTTGTGAAATACTCCCTTGTTAATGAGAGTGACGTTTTCAAGGGCGGCGGGGCGTGGCTCCTGCTGGTACCACTTATCGATGTTTCTGCGAAAAAGCGAGCTTCCTCCTCTGCAAGACGGCTTGACTCAGGGATTTAACCCTCTGTTCAGCCAATGAAAACGCAGCGCTCATCAGACAGAGCACCTGGGACACAATAAATACCGCGGAACGACCCCATTCCAATCAGTTCACGCTCACCTTTCCTTGAAAATGAACCGATGATACGGTTGGAAACGTTGGAATTCCGTTACGCCCTTAGACTAAGATTTGTTAACCACTTTTGTTATCATATCAATAAATTAGTATTTTTAGAAAATATTTCTTTAACCAAGATATGAACATCGGCCAGCTATTAGCAAATATCAGCCCTGATGAGAAGAGAATAATAAGAAGAATTGAAAAGACCATATATAAAATCAATTCCACTGATGCTGCTATCATCTTTAACAAAACATATTATTATTATTATTATTACTATTCAGAAAAAAATGGGACAAAAATGAAGTTAAAATAGAACTGGTCAGCATAGCTGCTTTAGAGAACAAAAGACTTGATGAGTAATGAAACAAAGACGGACGATAAGGGATTTTCTACTCAGCACTGACCCTTCCGTTTCCGTTAAAAAGATGAGAGATACTTGAAACGAATTTTCTATCTATTTGTCCCAAGAGCTTCTTGTGTGAGACCGTCTGCTCCTCTCGCCACAAATCTCTATCCAGAGGAAGAGAGTTGCAAATCTCTTCCTGCAGATTTGGAATTTTCTAAAGGATTTGTTTCTAACAAGGGGAATTTTATATATATATATATAATATATAATATATATATATTATATATATATATATAGATATATATATATATATATATATATATAATTATATATATAATATATTATATATAATATATATATATATATATGTATATATATATATATACGTGATTCATATAAATCATTCGAGCTACAAATGTCCTTTAATATCTAATTCGCTCTACCTTGGAATTGATATATTTTCATATATGTACCGAGGGGGAATTTTTAGATGATAATAATTTCGTCCCCCCATGGGACTGAACCACCGTCCAGTTGGATGGGAAACGAAATCAGAAACGGACAGTGATGCTACCGAGTCTGCTAGCAGAGAGGCTATAAGTTTTATTTCGATTCTGGCCATTACAAATCACCTTCGATCTCGGTGTTTTCGTAATTAGAATCGATATGAAACCACCTCAACCATGCTAGCCGATTCGAGCATTTGACCACAAGACAAGACGACGAGACGATTAAAATGCTTACGTACCAAATTCCTTCACTCAAGAAAGCTGCCCCTACAGCTCAGCCTGTCTCCAAGCAAGACATGATATGTGGGTCGGCCACCTATGTCCTCTGTGCACTCCTGTCGCACACCACATCAGTAACTAATGCACAATGTATCAATTTACCACATGACTTAGGGCTACCTCCGTTGCTGGAGCCCTTGTGCTTCGTCGAATGCACAAAAGTTTAAGAACTCCTAGTGCACAAATTGTGATCAGTATAGCACCTAACATGATCATTAATACTGGTATAGTGTAACGGTCACTAAACAGGTCAAGTGCGTAAACCAACTCGGAACAACTCAGCACTCGCCATTATTCAGCATATGCGACCCTCGTGAGTGTATCCAATACCCTCTCGTCGCGAAACTGTAGATTCGACGTTTTCTACTGAAGGAAACGTGGTCACCACCCCATTGTCAAGGAAATATCCCGTGACTTCTATGCAAGTGCTACTCGCACCCGCCTCATCGAAGACTGTAGACTACATGGTCTACATGGTCATAAAATAACTACAAATCCTTCATTAATTAATATACTCAATCTACTAGTCAAATATTAAAAATTCCTTGCTAAACAAAATATAATCTTTACCCACTGAATCCTCACAAATAATCCCATATCTGACAAACACGCTATCAAAAGAGAACCCATAAAGTCTAACAGCAAAAACCCCTTTATGGTTTATATAACTAACCTCCATAAAATATAATGCCGAACACCCCTTCTATCTAACTCACATACCCTGACAAATTATATCTCCTATCTAAAATAAAAATGCTATTTAGAGCTTAACCCCCATTACAACATCTCTCGTAAGAAAAGAAAAAAAAGAAAAAAAAAAGATAATAACAACAATAATAAGTGAACTTTCCCCCATTACACAGCACACATAAGAGAAAAAGAAACATATAATTCAATTTCTTTCCCAAAACGGAATGTGTACCGTTACGGAATTTGCTACCGCAGCAATCCCATCGACCAGAAACGACCTGAAAAGAATCCCCTTACATGATACATTCCTGTGGAATGCCATAATCAACATTTACGAGAATAGTGCAAATCTCCGAGTAATCAATTCCAAAGGGAAAAATCTGCAACCGGATTCATTATAGCATCATTAGCAAAAATCCACCTGTGGATACCTCAGGTGCTTCGAACTGCAGCATAGTCAGACTCGCAACTTCAGAAACTCATGATTCTCAAAAAAATGTTCTATACTGAAACCACATCAGCACGTTTCACAGAACTATCTCCAGGACATGACCAAGCTGCTCAAAGATTGTCTCAAAGACAACTCTCCCAAACGATACTGCCCAATTATATAAAAAATTATCACCTATTCGGGATAAAAAAATACGATAAACTCACAATTCCTTAATTATATACCGCCAAAAAAAAGAAAGTCACCCGCAAGGATTAATGCCATCTCCTTATATATATATATATATATATATATATATATATATATATATATATATATATATATATATATATATATATATAGATATATAATATATATATATATATATATGATATGTATATATATATATATATATATATATATATATATATATATATATATATATATATATATATAAATCACCATCTTAATAATAACACCACTTCAGTGATAGAAATATTTCCTCCATTTAATTAATAACCCCACACAAAACAAAAAAATCATCCCCCCAAAAAAACTTGTCCTTAAATCATAACTCCCCACGACATACCCGAATTATATAAAACCCCAAAAATTTAGCCCCAAATATCATGCACACAGGAATAGTCACATGTTTATCATCACGTTTCTCAGCTAAAACAAAAATTTGCCGTATTACAACACCTTCCCACATAAAATATTAACCCCGAAATCTTACGCCAAAACGCCACAGATTTGCGCATAATAAGAAAAAAAACAGTAGAAGGAAATAAAAAAGAAAAAAACGTGAAAGAATTCCGCCACCAAATTGCAAAAAACAGACAGCAAGAAAAAAAGAAAAAAATGCAATTGCTTGACAATATATTAATCACCACAACTAATTCTTTTCAATTTCGAGATATGTGTTAACCTTGACCGACCTGTTTTTTCCTCTAAGACTACAAATCTGTTTCCAATTTTCTTTTCAATTACTTTAAAAGGACCTTCAAACTTCGGGCCTAACTTGTAATTTAGTTCATTTCTCACGTTAAGTTTTAAAAATACCTTGTCTCCGACATTGATCTGCGGATCAGATGTTTTACTATTACTCTTCTGTACCATATCTCTGGTTGTGGATTCGAGATTACGGCTGAGACAAGCATGTCTCTCTCTCGCTGCGGACACCAGCGCCTCAATCGTATCCTCCCCATGATGAGGTATAGTTAGCAAATCAAATGTGCCTCGTGCTGGACAACCAAACAAGCTTCAAATGGGGACATTTTAATGGAATCACTAACCATAGTGTTAATGATTGCAGGTCCACAATAATATCGCATGTGAAGTATATAAAGTGTTTAATGATAAGAGCTTTCGAACCCTGCACCAGGTTCATCCTCAGCAAAGTTGTTAGACATAGTGTTAATACTATGTCTAACAACTTTAACATATCTGTCCCAATTCTTATCATTACCACCTACAGTTTTCCTGAGAGCCTCGAGCGCTTTCCTGTTTGCTCGTTCGCACAACCCATTAGCCTCGGGTCTGTATGGAATAATTGTTACTTTCTGTATCCCCATGACTTCAGCTAAACATTCCAAGGTTTTGTTCACAAATTCCCTCCCATTGTCGGTTAATAGAACTTCGGGTGAGCCATATCTGCAGATGATACCATTGAAAAATGCTATGGCTACTTCTTTGGTTGTTTTATGCTTAAGTGGGAAAATTTCTACTATCCTTGTAAGTTCATCTATTATCACTAACAAGTACTTGTTCGCATACCTGGACTCACAAAAATTCCCCAGGATATCCATATGCATTCTCTGAAAAGGTCTACTCGGTATAGGATACGATCCTAATTTGCATGAAGTTCTCCTTGCAGGCTTACATGCGTTGCACACCGTACAATTCCTTACAAAATTTTCCACATCTTTCCCCATGTTTTTCCAAATGTATTTAGCACGAACCTTTATTCCCCATCAGTAACATTTTAAAATGAACTAAGCTCGACACTATTGCAAAGGCTTCTTTATCTATGGTGGCCATGGATCTCTCGTTGCCACCCTTTGTCCTGAACTTCCTGCTATGAAAAGCTATAGGATGGAATTTCCCATCGAACTTTTGCATAAGGCAAGCACCTAGTATACCTTCCTGGCTTGCATTAGTCACTAATGTAAAAGGTTCGCTAAAATCTGGAAACTTCGAAACAGGGGGATTCATTAGCGTGTCCTTGAGCTTTTGAAAACTCTCCGCCTGGGGTTCCTTCCATTGAAATTGAACGTCTTCCCGCAATACATCAGTTAGGGGAGCTGCTATATTAGAGAACCCTTTCACAAACCTCCTGAAGAAACCGGCGATACCCAGGAATGACTTAATCTCTTTCTTTGATCTGGGGGTGCGAAGATTTGCTATTGCTTTGACTTTATCGTCATTTACTCTAACCCCTTCCTTAGATATGACGTGGCCTAGATATGTGATCTGCTTTTTCAAGAACGAGCACTTGGCTAGCTTAATTTTCAATCCTGCTAATCTAAGCCTCCTAAGTACTTCTGTAAGCACCTCCAGGTGTTGCGCGATCGTGTCTGTTGTGACCAGGATGTCATCCATATACACAAAAACATTTTTGCCCAATAACCCGTGCAAAACTATGTTCACCGACCTGGTAAAGGTCATCGGACTGCCCGATAAACCGAAAGGCATTCGCGTAAATTCATAGTGTCCCTTGGGTACTGAAAAAGTGGTATATTCCTTGCTACTCTCACTAAGAGGGACCTGCAAAAAACCCTGCACCAAATCAGTTGAGCTATAAATATTATGTCCCCCAATTTCAACAAAAAGATCTAGTATGCATGTGACTGGGTAGCGGTCAGGGATCGTCTTTTCATTTAAACGTCTAAAATCTGCGCATACCCGGACAGAACCGTCTTTCTTAGGCACCACTAACAAGGGAAAGTTGTAAGGAGACACGCTAGGTCTAATGATTCCTTCTTCTTCCCATCTATTAACCTCTTTCTCTACCTGTTCTCTGATTTTGAAAGGTATGCGATATGCAGGAATATAAATAGGTTTTGTGCCACTCTCCAAATTTACCTTATGCTCTAACACATCAGTCAACCCCAAATTATCACCTTGTAAGGCTACCATATCCCCAAATTCTGCCAAGAGCCCGCTTATCACTTCAACGTGTTCGCTATAATCCGCATTAGCTATATGTTCTTTGAATATTCGTTTCCTTGATTTCATTTCTGCCTCCGAAAACTCAGGTTTCCCCTCTACGATAGCCACTGAACCACTATCACAGCTCCAATCTTGGAAATCCAATATATATGTATTCTTCTGGTATCTCCTAACTGTATCATTACAGTTTAGCAACTCTAACCACGTAAACCCATCCTTGGATACACTGTTCACCGATGCCGTGCTAACAACCCCTCTAAGCTTCTCGCTATTTTCAATAACACACACATCTGTGGGTTTTCTCATTTCCTTCAATTTAACTTTTACCATAGTCTTCGAACCAGGTAGTAACATAATATCTTTGGATAGAACACCTCTATATTTGTGGTTAGTACCTCCCCTTTCCACTGCCCCATACACATTACCATCCTCAGTATCATCCCCAGCATTGTTAGTATCAGAAATAACATCAATATTAGTATCAACATCACCATCCAAGTATCATCACCACCATTGTTATCACTGTGAACTCTGATAGAACCCCCTTAATCATTTCCCATATCAACAACGTGGGTTTTAATATTACCTTTCTCCATAACACTCGTATCACCGCTATTAATATCACCGAGAGCACATCTCCTCTTTCAATAACCTCCATGTCCTCCGTTCTATTCACGTCCTCATAAGGCAGAAAAACACCAGGTATCCCGACTGTTATCCCATTAACACCTGCATGGATCGAAATCTTGTGTCATCTACAAGCAGGATGACCCAGCAAAAGTCTGTTGCCCAACGCAATTCCTTTCATTACCAAAAATGGTTCTGTTAACACTCTGTCACCGAGAGTAAACTGTATTTGAACACAGCCCAGGGTATTTAATCTATGGGCTTGCACATCGCACACCGTCTGCATTGAGGGTTGCAAAGGGTAATTGGAAAACATGGATTGATACAAATTATAGTTCATTAGATTTATAGACGCCCCCGAGTCTATAAATATCGGGATATCCACATCTCCTACTGTTCCATAGACTATAGGCCTGGGCTCTGGGGCGTCCCCCACGAGACCATAATGGCACATACCAATCGCCTGTAGTCTTTGCCCTCTGGTTTGACCTGCCTGGGAAGTTCTCACATAATTACCAGAACCTTGAGGTGTAGGCCTCGTATCTCTCCGTATCTGAGATGGACAAGACTGCCAATAATGATCAGTGCTCTTACACATTCCACAATATTTAACCTTACACAATTTCTTTGGATGCCCTGGTTTATTGCAGCTGAAACAGCGCAACTGCTGTTGCTTTTGATTGATCGATCTTTTGTTGTATTCAACTTTTGCACACGGACAAGGAGGAGAAAATTCTGTGTCTCTTTGCACTCATACCCTCGGGCCTGTCCCATTAAAAATAATTCTTCGTCTGAAGTAGGTTCAATCTTTTCATCAAAACTATTCACTATCCCATCCGGTACATTGCGCAAGAGCAGGGAAAAATAGATCAGTTTATGAATGTTATCAAGAGAGACATTACTCCCTGTAACCCATTTAGATGTTTTCAATTTTCCTACCCAATCCGCGACTGCGTCAAAAAGTTTTGAACTATGTTCTACAAGGCTATTAGTGCCCTTCCGAAGTTTAAAAAGACCCTGAAGGTCCCTCACCATATCTCTGTGTTCCTTTGAGCCATAAGCTGTTTTAAAAAATGCTTTCAAATCTGTCCAGGTACGACATTTTGTAAATTGGAAACTCCTGCAACAATGGGAGAGATCTCCCCTATTGAAATCTAGCAAAGCTTTCGCCTCTCTAAATGCCTCTATATCGTCCAACATATTCTTTCCAGCTAAATAATTATTCACCCCTTCAATAAAAATTTGTACAGGTTGTGATAGAACACCATCTACCATCCCTCTGAAAGGACTCATGCCCGCACTCATGTTCGTTACGTGATGTAGTAGCGTTGTGGTACTCTTAGAGTCCGCCATCTTTCTCTGTTTCTAAAAGCTCTTTTGTTCTATAAGATTCCCCGATCTCAATAGCATCAATGTATTTATATACACAAAACCCAATCTAGAAAAATTAATACAAATTTTCCCCCAATAATGGATAACAAAAGGCAAACGCACCCCATGCCCAGTATATCATCCCACGAAAGCAACAACAACAAAATAAATAGGGAGGGGATAGAAAAAGAAAAAAAGGCAAAGCGCTTACTAAGCGATCCAACTGGGCGACCGTCTCACACACACCAACTCTCGCCTCTCTCTCTCTCTCTCTCTCTCTCTCTCTCTCTCTCTCTCTCTCTCTCTCTCTCTCTCTCTCAGGGCGTGACTCGCAACAAAAAATTCCGCTCAAGTAAATTCGCCACAAACAAGCAAAAGGAATATAAACAACAAAAGTAAAAAAAATAAAAGATAAAAAGGAGAAAATAAGAAAGAAAGCTTGAAAATACACTCACATCTTCATATGACTGGAAACCGAATTCGTATACGCACCGCAAATATGCGTGACCTGGTTACCGCACTCATGAAACACTTTAATACGTCGAAAATTAAACTTTTCCCCTTCACGTTTTAAAACACTGGTATTCAAGAATCCCAAGATGGCTGACACTGACTTAGCCCGAGAGACGTACAGCTTCTCACTGCCCAACCCATTGAATCAGCAAAAAGAGCCCCGAGTTGCCTGTGACATGATTATAACCCCTTTTCCTACCAAAAAAAAACATCTATGTCACATTACTGTTGGATTGTGTTTAGAATAAGGTTTCAATTGATCTCCCCCTGTTCAATACAAACAAACTGCTTTATTAATTTAGAAAGTTACTCAGTGACAGTTGTGACAGTTATTCAGTTACTTTTGTGAACTTGATATCATTTTTGGCTGTTTAATTTGGCATTACAATTTGGCATTTAAATATATGTTAATGGTATGAAAATCCAATCATTAATATCCTTTATTTCTAATCATTATCAGGAAATTGAGCAGTATTATGTGTAAAATACAAGTCACAGAGGTTCAAGCTTTGACATCTTTTTTGCAATGAATCAGTGAGAATCATTCAGTTCTGAGCCTCACCAAGGCTTTAAAAACTTGAGACTGAGAAGAGACAGAAAGTGTCTTGGATCCTCAGAAGAAGAATCTCACGCAAAGAAAACATAAGGTGGGAAAAGTAAGAGATGTCGAGGAATCCCAGTTGACTACCATATCTATTTCATACGCTTTTTTTTATTTTCCTTCTTTTCGTCCATTTAAAGAATTGAGTTGAATGCCTCAGTTAAGAAAAGTTGAACATTTCTTATCAGACAAAGACAAATGATGCTTCCCAAGATATTTCTGGGTTCAATCATTTTTTCAACAATTTATTTCGAGTTTTGGTTTCGCCTCAGTTTTTCTTTAACGAGGAGAAACATTAAAGCTGAATTTCCTTTGCTGTAGACTGCATAAGACAAGAATGAAAGATAATGGATTGAGTATGTAGCTCTTCAAGTCTCTCTCTCTCTCTCTCTCTCTCTCTCTCTCTCTCTCTCTCTCTCTCTCTCTCTCTCTCTCTCTCTCTCTCTCTCTAGAAATCTGGAAAGTGCTACTTTTAAGTTTAGGAGTGTTTCACAAACACTTCCTTTTACTGACCATTGTAAAGATTCCGAAGGAAATATAAACATCTTTTAAATCGACTCAGTTTAAAACGAGTTCTTATTCGATTTCTGGAAAAATAACTGGGCAGTATAATATAAGAATACTCCTTTACAGAACACTCCCTGACAGACGAGACAGAAAATGTCAGGGAAGCGGACACTAGGAAACCGCTCCCTTGTCCATGAATGGGATCCTGAAATTTGATGAATGCTTTCAATGACAATTGTCATTACCCCTGAATCTACTAATGAATGCTTTCAATGACAATTGTCATTACCCCTGAATCTACTATAGCCCTAGAAAGGGTGTAAAATAGCCTTTCCAATTTAGAACATTTAAAAAGAAAATACAGAGAAATAGTGGAAAAATATAACTACTTTTTATAACAAAAAAGAAAAATAAAAACGACACGGAGAAAGGGAAACACCTACTACAATGAGGCATAGAATATTTTGTCAGGAATTTGTTAAAAGACTCCCTAATTCTGCATTACAGATTTGAATTCAGTAATTAATAACCCTTCGAGGTGAAGATGGATAAGAAATATGTTATAAAAATTGAAAAAAATTCTTTGCATCTGTTTAGTTTGTCCTCTCTGAGGAACAACTTGCTTTCCCTAAATCCTTGCACACTCAAATGTGTGTGCTTGTGCCTGCATGCATCAGTTAATTCGAAATTATCCGTCCTTTCTATCTCAACATCACTTTGACGTGAGTCAAGAGCACCGTTCCTATCAGACTGGGTAAACTAAACCAGGACCCAAGATTACAATAACAAAATGACAAGCGCACTGTGTTCGAAACAGATAAAACGCACCTATGAGAATAACCTGGCTTGCAAGAGCATGATTTAAACTATTTTGTATTAGAGTATATCAGGGTTCTTCTTCAAAGGTTTAGAAAGAGCATTTACGGTAATGAAAAAACAATGAAGGAAACACAGTAGTGGCTCATGGGTAGTTTTGAGGTTATAATATCATGCAGAGTAGCAGTCTGATATTCAGCTGCTGCTGTTTATAAATCGATTCCAACATAATAAAAGCGGAAGATTTTGTACGAATAAAAATTCTATGGATGTTAAAATGCAGTCAGGGAGAAGGTTAACACTCCAGTGGAATGTCAGAAAATCAGAGAGGAATTTCCTCATTTTCAGTGTTGGTTTTCACAAGCCTTTTAAATATCATTCACAGAAGAGCGTCAGTAAATCAGTCCAATCTGCAGATTGTTCAAAGGTCTTGAAGAACCGAATTGACAAATAAGGAGAAAAGGTGCTCAGAGCTGTAGGAAGTGTATTTCTGGTGACAGAAGTTCACTCTCGACGTGGTTCGGAAGTCATGTAAAGCCGTTGGTCTCGTTCCTGAATAACCGTTGGTTCCATGCAACGCAAAAACACCATACAAACAAAATGTCTGGAATAACGATTATATGAACCAGGACATCTTAGACAGCTGAGAAAATTAAAGGATTTTTATTATTATTATTATTATTATTATTATTATTATTATTATTATTATTATTATTATTATTATTATTATTATTATTATTATTATTCAGAAAATGAAACCTATTCGAATGGAACAAGCCCATAGGAACCATTGACTTGTAATTCAAGCTTCTAAAGAATATGGTGGTTCATTAGGAAGAAGTAAAAGGAGGTAAAGGGAAATACAGAAAGAAGAGATCTCACTTATTAAAAAAAAAAATCAATCAATCAATAAATAGATATTACGGAGGTTTTGTTTTAACTCTGCGTGAAATGAAAACAGACTTCGAAAGGGGGAATTAAATTAAAGGAAATGTGTTGATGAACTTATTTTTCTGGGAACCTTGCACTGTGTTTTATCCTCCAGACGGCATCCAATGTCGGCTAAAAGTTAGATATTCGCAGCACCTGTGATATCAGGGCTTTGCTCTTTGTTTGAAGAACCCGTGGCAGATTGGGCTCCCTTGGGGTAGTTTAACATTCCAGGGGGATGACAATAAGTGTGGAAGTTAAAAGGCGCAATAAGGACCCTTTTCCATTGCTTTTCAATCGGTGAATTCGTTCATATCAACTCCCTGAATTAATAATAAAAAGGTTCACAGGGATATATAGCGTGTGGTTGAATGAACCAATGTAAGTATTTTGTACCAAATACTATTAATACCAGTATTTTGTACCAAATATTAATATCATTATTATTTTATTTTTTATTGATGAATCTATTTATATATTTATTTTTTTTATTTATCTATTTATTCATTTTTTGTTTGTCACACTCTTCCTATTCGACTGGGTAGTTTTTATAGTATTGGGTTCCGGGTTGCATCCTGGCTCCTTTGAAGTCCATGACCTTTTCTCGCTATGTGTGCTGTTTCTGGGAGCACACTCTTCTGCATGACTCCTGGAGCTACTTCGTTATATAGTTTTTCCAGGTGCCTTTTCAGGGATCTTGGGATCGTGCCTAGTATTCCTATGATTATGGGTACAATTTCCATTGGTAGATCCCATATACTTCTTATTTCTATTTTCAGGTCTTGATATTTATCAATCATTTCTCTCTCTTTCTCCTCTACTTTGGTGTCCCATGGTATTGCGACATCAAGGAGTGATACTTTCCTCTTGCTTTTGTCAATCAATGTCACGTCTGGTCTATTGGCACGTATCACCATATCTGGTCTGATGCCATAGTCCCGAAAGATCTTTGCCTGATCGTTTTCTATCACTCCTTCAGGTCGGTGCTAGTACCACGTATCTCTGCAAGATAGCTGGTGTATCTTGCACAGGCTCCAGTGGAGGGCTTTTGCCACTGAATCATGCCTCTTTTTTCTACTGGTTCTGTGCAAGTGCCGGAAATTCGTTTGCTATGTAGTTTATTGTCTCGTTTTTCATATTGCACTTCCTGCATATCTGGTTCTTAGGGCCTAATCTTTTGCTGCTGTTATCATTCCTGCAGTTTCCTTCTTGAGCTCTCCCCTCTGTACCTATTGGCATGTTTCATCGCTGGCCAGTTCTTTATTCTGTCTCATGTATTGTCCGTGCATTTGTTTGTTGTGCCATTTCTTGTTCTGTTTGTCATTCTCCTGTTATGGAGGAGTTATGAAGTTCCATTTGACAACGTCTGTGTGTGCGTGTGAGAGAGAGAGAGAGAGAGAGAGATAGAGAGAGATAGAGAGAGAGAGAGAGAATGTGTAATTGCTGTATGGATAGTTAATGACTGAATTGGTTGTTGGTAGGTTCTGGGCTGTCTGCTGGTCCTGTTGATTGTTAGAGTTCTGTGTTTTGAGTGTTTTTGAGTTAGTCTTAAGTCAGTCTTTGGTGAGAGCTGGTGAAAGTAGTGTTGACAGCAGTTATTGGAGGAATTAAGTCAGTTGAGTTTTGTGTGTTTTTAGTTGTTGTTTAGTTCTTGCTAAGTTTGATGTTGTTTGCTTAGAGTTGTTGTGCCTGTGTTGTTGTGATTTCTTGGTGTTGTTAGTGGGTGTGTGTGTTGCCTTTTTTGTGTTTTTGTTGTTGTTTGTGCAGTGGTCTTTTGTTGTGTTTTGTTGTTATCTGTGAGGTTGTGTTCCTTCTTTGGTTGTTGTGTTGTTAGGTTGTGGTTATGTTCCTTGATTGTTGTTGTGGTTGTGTTCCTTGGTTGTTGTTGTTGAGTTGTGGTTGTTGTTATTGTTGTCCTTGGTTGTTGTTGGGTTGTAGTCCTTGGGTGTTGTTGTGGTGTTGTGGTTCTTGGTTGTTGTTGTTGGTGTTGTTGTTTATATCTCTGTGACCTCGACAGCGGACAGCACAGGATAGCCCTGAGTAACTGGATTGATTGGTAAGTACATGTGCTTTGTTTTTTCATTTGTTTTTGTATGGTGTTGGTAGGTACATGTGTTTTGTTTTTTGTTTTGTTTTGTATAGGTGTAGGTCAATTGTCCTGCTGTATTTGTTGTGTAATGAAGGAAGTGTGATTGAGGGTGGATTTTGGCAGCTGGACTGATTAGGTATATGTGGGGGGGATTCTGCAGCTTGTTTTTGAGCTTGTGATTCCGCCACACTGTCTCTGTATATTTCTGGGTCTTCGTCTACTTTAATCAGTCCTTCTTCCCATGCTCTCCAGTCGAATAAAATGACTGTGATAGACAAAAATAGATAAATAAATAAATAAATAAATTTAATATTTTCAAATCAAATAAATCAGTAATAATAATAATAATAATAATAATAATAATAATAATAATAATAATAATAATAATAATAATAATAATAATAATAATAATAATAATAATAATAATAATAATAATAATAATAATTAAAATAATAATAATAATAAAAAATAAAATAATAATGCACGGACAATACATGAGACAGACTAAAGAACTAGCTAGCGATGACACATGGCAATGGCTACAGAGGGGAGAGCTAAAGAAGGAACCTGAAGGAATGATAACAGCGGCACAAGATCAGGCCCTAAGAACCAGATATGTTCAAAGAACGATAGACGGAAATAACATCTCTCCCATATGTAGGAAGTGCAATATACGAAAAATGAAACCATAAACCACATAGCAAGCGAATGCCCGGCACTTGCACAGAACCAGTACAAAAAGAGGCATGATTCAGTGGCAAAAGCCCTCCACTGGAGCCTGTGCAAGAAACATCAGCTACCTTGCAGTAATAAGTGGTACGAGCACCAACCTGAGGGAGTGATAGAAAACGATCAGGCAAAGATCCTCTGGGACTATGGTGTCAGAACGGATAGGGTGATTAGTGCAAACAGACCAGACGTGACGTTGATTGACAAAGTCAAGAAGAAAGTATCACTCATTGATGTCGCAATACCATGGGACACCAGAGTTGAAGAGAAAGAGAGGGAAAAAATGGATAAGTATCAAGATCTGAAAATAGAAATAAGAAGGATATGGGATGTGCCAGTGGAAATCGTACCCATAATCATAGGAGCACTAGGCACGATCCCAAGATCCCTGAAAAGGAATCTAGAAAAACTAGAGGCTGAAGTAGCTCCAGGACTCATGCAAAAGAGTGTGATCCTAGAAACGGCACACACATAGTAAGAAAAGTTGATCTTGACGTCCTTAAGGAGGCAGGATTGCAACCCGGAACCCCACACTATAAATACCACCCAGTCGCATTGGAGGACTGTGATAGAGCAAAAAAAAAAATAATAATAATAATAACAATAATAATAATAATAATAATAGGCACGATCCCAAGATCCCTGGAAAGGAATCTGGAAAAACTAGAGGCTGAATTAGCTCCAGGACTCGTGCAGAAGAGTGTGATCCTAGAAACGGCGCACATAGTAAGAAAAGTGATGGACTCCTAAGGAGGCAGGATGCAACCCGGAACCCAGTCGAACTGGAGGACTATGATAGACCCCCCAAAAAATTAATAAAAAAAATAATAATAATAATGATACTATTTGGTATGAGATACTTGCAATGGTTAATTCACCACAAGATATTATTATTATTATTATTATTATTATTATTATTATTATTATTATTATTATTATTATTATTATTATTATTATTATTATTATTATTACTAGCAAACTGACCCATCTACGATGAGTGATAAAATACGGGTGCAGAAGTGAAAAATTTATATGTACTATTTGTTCAGCAATATTAAAATAAGGGCGATTTTTATACATACCTACTACAGAACCTCTTTGTACACAATATCATCAGTTTGTAACTACTCAGATTCTTGTCAAGGTAGATGTACGAAATTCATATCAGAATAAATATGAGAGCCACGGTGAGTTTCTTGAACATAATTTGCCATATTTACACCCTACCATACAATGCAGACGACCATACAATACCATACAATGCAGACGACCGCATTATTGTGAATTGAAATTTAGGAAAATTACAAATCAAACTGATACACTTAACGTGATCCGAACGATATCGCAAACGTGCAGCGCCGTGCCATAACATATAATCGTAAATCATCTGAAGCACACAATATTAATGTGATAGATATAACGAAAACTTACCTTGACAGAGTTACATCCGCCTTCCGCCACTTTTAAACACTGTCTCGATTATATAGTCCTTATGTAACGATTTGTCGTGTATAAACGTTCCGTCTCTTTCGCAATGATTAAAGAAAATTGAGCAACAACTTAGTGGAAGTCACTCTGTAATACTGTGTGCAGGACCTGATGTAGGACATTATATAGGTATAGTACCGATCTGCCGTGGTGGTTCTTAAATGTACCCTCCCATTGGTTGAAGATAAAAATAAGAGAGTTCGTACAGAAATTTGCGTAGTGACCGATCGCAGTGATTTTGACACTCACCCAGAATAAGTGAGCTAGGCTGGATTTACTAAGCCGGAAACCGCGAGCCCGCTTCTTAGCAGTCACTATGCAGGTCTTACGTAACGACCCTTCACTTCATCGTGGCAGGCGTTATTCAACCTGTTCACGTAGGATGCCGGTCTCTTACTTAGGACTTTTTGCCGAAGGCACTTGTGTACCATGGATGTCCTGTATCGGCGTTTAGCGAGTTCAATGTTCAATTCAAGTTTCAATTATTCTGAGTCGTCTATACAACATCACATTCCAATGTTTTCTGCTCGCTAATTAAACGCCTCTATTTCGTCTGTCTGCCAGTCAAGAATGAACAACTTTATTTATGTTAAATTTATTTTATTTATTTAACGCTAACTGAACTCGTTCGCTTAAAAAAAAGCGGGTCCGACTTATATTCTTCGAAACTATTTTGCCAGTCTGCCAGTCAAATAATCGTGGGTGTATATCATAGTCATAAGTCAAGTGGTGCGACCTAATTATCAACGGGTCGCGCTATGCGTCGCTCAGCGTTTGTTGGACGATCTATGTGAATTGGGGGTGGGGGTGGGGGCCTTTCAGGGTTTAAAGGGTGTGAATGAGAAGGCCAGGTTGATGGGAAACTGCCTGCGCCGAAACTGGAACGGAAACTGGTTGTCCGAAGGCATCCCTTTATGTATGAAAATTCGTAAAGTAACTAAGTCTACGGAAATAACCAGCCTCGTTTCACGGCTAGAACCAGCTCCGTTTCAGGGAATCCCTTCTCACCCCCACCCCCTACAAAGGAGGGGGTTAGGTTGGATGAAACCCCATTACAAACCATCTTAGGGGTCCCCACCATAACCTTGCCAAGTTTCATGCCCATCTGACCAGCCGTTTGGCCGTGATTGAATGACAGACAGACTGACAGACAGTCATTACGCCCATTATAGTATGATTATTATTATTATTATTATTATTATTATTTTATTATTATTATTATTATTATTATTATTATTATTATTATTATTGTCGTTGTTGTTGTTGTTGTTGTTGTTGTTGTTTAGAAGAAGATGGGACAAAGGGACGTTAAATGGAACTAGTCAGCACAGCTGTTTAGGCAGACAACAAAAGGCTTGATGCGTAATGAGTCAGGGTCTGAAGATAAGGG
>NC_087206.1:103377383-103467383 GCF_015104395.2 Macrobrachium nipponense | reverse complement strand
TTCTCTCAGTCTAGCATCTATCATCCCTTCCAGTATCTTCAAAGTGTGGGACATCAATTTAATGCCCCTATAATTACCACACTCTTAGACATCGCCTTTCCCTTTAAAAATTGGGATCAATATACTCCCACGCCTCTCATTTGGTATCTTTTCCTGTTCAAGGATCTTTATCATAAGATCGTACAGTATATCCTCTCCTTCATCTCCTAATGCTTTCCATGCCTCCACCGGAACCATGTCTGGTCTGGTTGCCTTCCCATTCTTCATCTTCTTCAGTGCATTTAGTACTTCTTGCCTAGAAAACCTCATTACCATGCCAATGTTCACTTGCCCATCCTCTCTTATTAGTCTATTATTTTCTTCATTTAACAACTGTTCGAAATATTCTTTCCATCTCTTCACAATGTCTTCCTCCTTTCTAAGTACTAAACCATCTTGATCCTTTATTTGTTTGATATGTGTAATATCTTTGGTGCTCTTATTTCTAGCCTTTGATAGCTTGATCATCTTCTTTAATCCTTCCTTTGTCCCCAGCTCATTATACACCTCATCATACGACTTTGCTTTAGCTTGGGCTACTACCTTTTTCACCACCTTGTTTTTCTCTCTGAACCTATCTCTGTCTTCCACTGACTGTGACTCTTCTCATCTTTTCTTTGCCTCCTTCTTATCTTTTACTACTTTCTCAATGTCTTCATCCCACCACCAACTCTCCTTTTCTTCCCATATGATACCAGATGTCTCTCCTAGCAGCTCCTTTCCATGCCTTCTTATCACTGATGCATTTCGTGCCCACCATTCTTGAACATCTTCAATACCTATATCAATATCCTCCAAAACCCTCCTCTTAAACTCCCTCTTCTTATCCCCTTCCTTCTCTAATTTGTACCATTTAATTTTCCTTGTCCCTTTAGCTTTGGTTTTTCTTTCCCTTTTTAACTTCAAATCCATACATAGCAGTCTGTGTTGGGGGGCTACATGGTCGCCTGGAATAACTTTGCAGTTCTTGACCTCCACCAGATTTATCCTTTTATACAAGAAGTAGTCTATCTGGGAGAATCTTCCCCCACTCCTATATGTTATTAGGTGTTCCCTTTTCTTCTTAAAGAATGTGTTTACTATTGCCATGTCGAATGGCACAGCAAAGTCCACTACACTCTCTCCTTCTGGGTTTCTCTCCCCAATTTCCATGGCCCCCATGCACCTGGCAAATCGCCTCATTTTCACTTCCGACATGGCCATTCAAATCTGCCCCAACTATCACCCTCTCATGCTCTTCCAGTTCTTGCATTATTCCATCCATGTCTCTCCAGAAATTTCCCTTCTCTTCTGTGCAATCAACTTGTGGTGCATAAGCGCTTATAATATTCAGAATCTCTCCTCCATAACATATCTTCAATCTGATGATACGGCCATTCTTTCTATGCATTTCTATTACCGAGTTCTTCAGTTCACTAGACAGTACTATGCCAACTCCATTTCTACCTTGTTTATTTGCTCCACTTCAATATAGCTTATATCCATCTCCCAACTCTTTAGCTTTATTCCTTTCCACCGCGTTTCTTGCACACACATAACATCTACTTTCTTTTCTCTCATCAAGTCAGCCAATTCTCTACTTCTCCCAGTCATGGACCCAACATTAAGCTGACATACTCTAAACCCAATGTGAGCTCGCTTCTTTAGCTGCACCCGCTCCTGATGCAGTAGCCCTCGCCTTACCACAGAGTTAGGGCGATGTCTCTGTGCGTCGTTTACGGAGTACGCCCTAGCATTACCTCTTTCCATATTTCGGCTCATTCCCTTTTTTGGTTTTGGCACAGATTTTTACAGCCGGATGCCCTTCCTGACACCAGCCCTCCCTATTTATCCGGGCTTGGGACCGGCACCCATAAGGACTTGTTTGCCCCCCCCAGGTGGCTAGGTTATATATATATATATATATATATATATATATATATATATATATATATATATATATATATATATTATATATATATGCATATATATATATATATATATATATATATATATATATATATATATATATATATATATATATATATATATATGTATATGCAGAAGCTATGTACTATGTCGTACCTCTAAGTAAATGGGGATACAATCCACAATGATGTAAATATATATTTCTTGTACAGGAATTTATAGCTTTCGACCCTCTGCTGTGGTTTTGTTAACTGAAATGTGATTGAGAGGACTCAGTGACACATGGGGTCATCTTCGTGATTATGTAAACTCCTCTGCAGGCTTCGTTCATTGGCAGGAATCAATGATATAATAAACCGACAAAAAATGCTTTTTCATACTTCAGAAAATCATGTTGAAAAACAATATAAATTTTCTGAATAAAACTTAAAATTCAAAAATATTTTTATAAAATCCAAATATATTTTCTTTCCAGTAGTATTCAGTGTATTTATTTATAAACACTTTTAGCCTTTTTTGTAAGGGGGGGGATCTTAGGTGTTTGAAGTGTTAAAATAGACAGCTATGAGTGTATTTAAAGAGTTGTTAGTGTTCACGGATGTTAGCGATTCGCAGGGAGTAATGGTACCGATCCCCCGAGAATCACATCCTTTGAGAATGGAAGCTGAAAACTCAGTTTTGCCTTTAATCAAACAAGAAAATGACAATGTGTGGGGTGAACATACCAAAGTCACAGTTGATTGATTTTTAGTCGTAGATTCTTCTATAGAAGTCAAGGGGGAGCCAGAATATATATTGATTGTGGTGAAGTTGATATAAATATACATGCCAGCCTATAGAGACTGAAGAAGACCAATCACCCAAGTTTTGACATGGAATGTGGAAAGGAGTGGATTAGAGAAGAAAATATACCACTGCCTACTGCAATAGCTTATGAATCTCACATACTACTTACGTTCTGCAGAAAAGTGTTTCGTGAGAAATAATCTTGTAATATTGGTGAAGGTAATGACAAAAATGTGGATTTTTTTTTTACAGAAAAGTAACATGGTGGGGGAAACCAGTACTTCTTCTCACTTGATTTATCAACTCCGAAGCCAAATGCGAATCCATACTGGAGAGAGCCCATATCCTTACACGGGATAAGCCGAATATAAATTTGCATTATAAGTAGATAATTACTTATGACATTTTGCTATTTATTTTTTACTTGACAGTTTCTTATGGCGGTAGGAAGGACTTACAAATTTCAGAGATGGTTTGTTTACTTAAATGCTTGGTACTCTTCAAGAGTCCTTCCTGCGGTTGTCAAAGGTTGTTTAACTATTTGACTGACTCCTTCTCCTCCTTTTTATTCTTCTAAACCTTAGACGCGGTCGAGTAACGACAGAAGAGGACAGCATTGGAACGAGGCTTTGCTGGTAACAGAACCGCAAGAGAAATTAAGCCTTTGGTAACCAAGGGGAGCATATTCTTGGTTTCCCATTTATATTGAGAAAGTCTGCATCTTATGCATTGTTAAAAGATACTCGTCCGGATCCCAGGAATTTCTCATCATTATGGATACAAGGAAATTATTCTGCATTCGCCATCATCACAGTCTTCTTGCTAGGAGTGATACGGTGAGTACCAAGCATATGTAGGGTAGTTATGTGTATGGTAACTGTCTCTAGAGCCTTTGTGTTGCCTCTATATAAATAATCCTTCCTCCCTGCCATAATTTAATAATAATAATGTTTTATTTGTTAAGTTTAGCTGAAAGTGTTTTTCTTGTCCTTATTTCAGAGATTTTCCGTTACACTCTTTGTTGTGGGGCACTTTGTACATTGATTATTATTACCGGATTGGTAAGGACTCTTCAATTGTTTAAATCTAACGTGCTTATTTCAATGTTATAAATTTGACATAGTTTTATATATTATTTCATTACATTGATAATTTAAGGCTAAAACACCTCTTTCAGGATATGTATATTATAATCCAGACTCTAATCGGGTCTCTGTAGTCTGGCAGTGTTTTCCTTCCATAACTGATTCGTTATTTTAACCCTCCTTTTACTTACAGCAGGTAGGTTGCATTCATGTTTATTGTTTCATAGTTTTTTATATATAGTATACATGATGTTCAGTAAAATATTTATATTCAGTGTGTCATAATTTTATTGATTACTTGTAAGTTAATATTACATAGTGTTCTGTTACATTAATACTTATAATTACACAATAGCATAGTTTCTTTGATAAATAATTTTTGTTCGTATGAATTGTATAATTTTCTATTCCTGGTATTTTTTCTTATTTATTTAAAACAAAAAAGTTTATTTTACCTTTGAGAAAACTAAAAGTTTCTATTTTATTAAAGTTTTTAACTCTACTAATCCATATATAATAAAGATAGTTACATATCAATAAGATTCCTGTGTTTTTATCTTTGTTTTTTTTTTACATAATCAAAGTCAAACATTAAAAGTTTTAGCCAATGTCTGTTCATAATGGAGCACATTAATGTAAATTTATTTTTGAACCACCTAAATACATTATACACCTCACTGCAAAAGTGAAAAAATATGCATTGTATGTTCTGGTTCATTACAAAAATCACAATTTCCGTCTTTCCTTGTTTTCAACAATGCATTCTCATATTTTTACATATTTATACAAAAATACCCTTTCCTTAACATCTATTATTGAGTTGTTAATGTTCTTCCATACACTTTCCCAACGCAACAAAGGATAATTACTTTCAACAATGGCAGGAACTTTAACAAATAAAACTATACAAAATTTGGATGTTTCCAAAGTAATCTTATACTTTCTATTGGCCTGGAATAGAACATTGGAGGAAGAAAGGATACATCAACACATGGATATGTTTTAATTAAATAACTCAATCTGATTTTGTTAAAATACACATTCATAGCCCTTCCAAATAAGGCTTCTTTAAGATTTCTGGCTGCAAGTATGGCAGCGGCTTTATGATAAACACTATGTTCAAGCCACCTTCATATTTAGGTAAAAACAAAGTTGCCCTTCGTATTGGCTGATATTTCCCCTTCAATAAATACCTGAATATAATAGCATCTATTTTCTATGCATACGTTTTATTAAGTGACAATAAGTGAGATATACGTATATTGACCTTTGACAACAGCAGTGAATTTACAATAATAGCCTTTTGAGAAATTGTAAGGTATCTGTCCGATAGCATGTTTATAGCTCTCTCAAGCTTGTTGATGACTAAATCCCAGTTCTTTTGTACAGTACTCGTTTCTGTTTGACAGTAAAGAATTCCTAAAATTTTTAGTTCATTCTCTGTTCTTAACCACGATATTAGCCACTCCTGTTTGTCCACCCAGTTACCTATTCCTGTGACACTACTTTTATCTCTGTTCAATTTTGCACCTGTTGCTTTTTCAAAATCACTTATTACGCTACAGACTTCAACCAATGAATGATCAGTGGTAACAAAAACTGATGGTCATCAGCAAATCCTTGGAAGCACACTTAAAATCTATTTGGAAGCTGAAGAGGTATAATGTTTTCATTGTTTAATTTTCAAATACAGAGGCTCCTGATAACTAACATATAGAAGCATGGAGAGAGGGCAACCTTGCCTCACAGACCTCTCAATAGGAAAGGGATTACTTAGATGCCCATTGATACATAAACAACTTCTACAATATCTATAAAAATTTCTTTCCCACTCTACGTACAAGTTTGGTATTCCTAATTTACACATAATTTTGAAAAAAAAATTTTGGTGAACAGCATCAAAGGCCTTTGTCCAATCCAGTTGCACAACAGCTCCATTTAGTTTGTTTTCATTTACATAATGAATTATATCACGGATGTTATTGTTACAGGTGACAATGGATTTCTCTTTGACACTGCAGTATTATTCTTCAAATATTATTTTAGGAATAATATTTTTAGGCCTGTTTCCTAATATATTAGCTATTATTTTACAATCAGCATTCAAAAGTGAAATGGGTCTCCAGTAACTTAATGTCTGACCCTTGGTCCCCTTACTAATTAGTTTTATCAAACCAGTGTTTTGTGATGAAGTCAGACGTTTACATTCAAGAACTTTCTTAACAACCAATAATAACTCATCTTTTATAATAGACCGAAATTCCTTATAGAATTCAGCCGGTAGACCATCCATACCTGGTGCTTTCCCATTATTCAGGCTGTTAATAACACCCATTAACTCCTTTTCATTAACGTTTACATTCAGCATGTCCCAGTCATTTTTGCCAAGTTTATTATTACATAGATCCAGATACTCCTCCGGAAGATTCATTGATATCAACATTCACTTTCCCATATAAACTTTTGTACAAGTCTGTAGCATAGTGTAATATGGCATCTGGATTATACAATACTTGTCCTTCTGGTCCCTTGATATTAGATAATGTGTGGCCATTTTGTGTTCTTTTCTCTTCCCTTAGCAAATAACATGGCAAACTTTCACCTTCAACCTTGTCCCTAATTCTCGCCCTAATTTTCACCCCTTCACAAATGCCATTTTTCAAACTCTCAACCTTAGATTGTACTTACGTTATTGTTGCAAATTCCACCTTATCCTCATTTGCTTCCATGTATAATCCTTTTAACCAATACTGCAAAACAAATAATGATAAATAATGCTTTAATCTGAACCTTAAAATAATCCCACCATTCTAGTATATCAGAGAAATTACACTTTTCTCTTTTTAAACTCTCCCATAAGACCATGAAGTTTTCTTTTACCTCATCATTTGCCAGTAAACTTCATTCAATTTCCTTACGTCCCTACCAGTTACAATAGTTGAAATTTTATTTTTGACAAAACCATGTTATAATCTAAAAAGGATATGGGCACCGTTTCACATAAATGAATATTTGAATATAGTTTTTTTACATATAGTCTGTCAATACGTGAAGCACAGTTCTCTCGTACATACATGTATTCTTTGGTTACATTTATATTTGAGACATCCTTCAAACCAATTCCCCATGCATAAACTAATAAATTTCTTAGACATTAATTTTGCATCCCTTGTGCTTAACCCCTGGCTTGTTACAGAGTTCAAATCTCCCCCACATATTATGTTATCAACACTATTCCTTACATTATAAAGCAGGTTCTCAAAAACTCTTCCCTTTCCGTCTTTTTACTAGTGCCTGTTGGAACATTCACATTCAATAAAAAGAGCATCTGTTCGCCAATGCCTACTCTCAAACTCAATACTCTACCTTCATCATCTTCTTGGTGAATTACCTTCAAAGGTGACAATCATTTAGTAATTAAAATTGCTACACCTCCTTTTAAACAAGTTGTATAAGTTATAAAGTTTTCATATGTTTTTTTAACAAATTAACTTATCAACATTTTTAACATTATGTTCTTGTAACATTATTATATCTAAATTCTAGTAATTCGCCATTATTATGAGTTTCCTCTGTTTGCTTTCTTCATTCAGACCATTAGTATTAATTGTAGCAACAATCAGTACCATGGTTAAGATAAAAATGTAAGCTACAAATGTGACCAAAAAGGAAACTTTATAGCACCCTTCACACCAACGTTATCGTACTATTTTTCTCTTCTTGGCATTATCTGGCCTTCGGTTCTTGTTCCTTTTCAACTTGATTTTCCTCCCTGCTTCATTTTGACTGACCATTCATTTATCTCGATTTACTCACCAACGCTATTTCCAGGTATACCTTCCATTTCGCTATCCAAAGGGTCGTCATTAGATTCATCATCTGAACATTTACGCATTCTCGCTATCAGGGCTGCACTCGAAAATATCATCTATAGAATGTTCAACTGTTGTCATTTCCCAAAATTCACAACGGGTTTTAATGAACTCTTATCAACAATGTTTCCTACAGTTTGCTGGTGTATTTCAGCTGCGACTTATATCACCCTGAGTCCTTCTTGGCTTTGGCTTTAACCTAACCTGTTATCCTCTTCATCTACACAATGTTCTTCCTCTTTGTCAATATTTTCGTTAACCATATTAATTGTTTCAATTGTAGCCACATTACCAATTCCTTGATCTGAACTCTGAGTCCCATCCGTATTCATCCCTTCCTCATTTTCATGCTGGAAAATCTGAGGAGCTGAATACATTGATTCTGTCTTCTTTATCGGAGGTACAATCAACTGCCATATGCTTATCCCTCCCACATTTATAACAAGTTTTATTTTGGCCGCTGTAAATAAACAGAATGTTGTGTCCTTGAATATTCATTGATGAAGGGATATTACACTTCAGTTCCATTCTTGCTGTCCTGATACCATTGAAAAGACCTTCTGATTTACCATGGATAAATCTATTCAACCTAATTCCATATTCGACCTAACCATCCCAGAACATTTTCTAGAATTTGTTATCCATGTCGGAAGGAGCATACCGAATTGATATGTAAGTATATCTCCTCCAAAAATTAATCACAGAAGGACTGAAACACTTAAACACTATATTGTTACTGAACTTTACAACAACCTTGTTTCCACTTAACTGCTGAAATCCGATGATATCATTGTGATCAACCTTCAATACATCAAAAACTACATCACACACTATGCTGTATTCGAGGTCAAAAGAAAACAGTAATCCCACAGAGTCCTGTCTCTGCACTGCTCTCAAAGAACCCATGCTTACGTCACTGATGTCCCTACAGGGACGTCATAATCACGTGACCGCCTCAGAGCATGGTGGAAACGCGTGCCCCCCCTTCACTTGGCAGATGTAAAATGCTAATAATCATAAGTCTCTCAAAAGTAGCACCACCACTTTTTATCTCTAAAGTACGTAGATACAGAATATTTACGTTTTGTCCAGGCTGATTCCTCTAGTACGTAGATACAGAATATTTACGTTTTGTCCAGGCTGATTCCTCTAGGTTACTTAAGACGTCCAGAATACGAAGAAATAAGTAGAGCTCAAAAACGACACGCCTGTTTACGTTCGCATTCTTCTTCTTCCCTCTAGTTTCTTTGATAAATAAAATTTTATGTATAAATTGTATAATTTTGTATTCCTGGTATTAGGCCACGTGCTTCACTTTATGAATTTTCAGCTAACAGGATGCCAGAGTGCTTTTATTAACTTAAATCATTACAACACTTGCAGTGAATGACAAAAAGGTTTTTATCATTCCTCTCCTCTCCTGTCCAAATTCCCATAGTCCCATACGAGAGAGAAGCAGCCATGCACGTAGCCATGTTCTCAGAATGCACAAGGAAACTCATACTAGATAGTGATCATTTATATGCCCTGAGTGTCCAAATAGCCTCTTCTATCTCAGAATGTTTAAGAACAGGGCGTGATCCGACCTCCAACTTACTCGGACGCACGCAAGGTTTTCACCTCACGCGTAAGTTGTAAACATTATATTCCTACCTTAGCGTGAAGTGGTCGTCCTAATTAATACTCATACTTAGTACTGCTCATACTAATAACAAGAATTAAATGAAAAAGACACAAATTAAACACACTCATATATTCTTATGTATAAGAGAAAACTCAAAATAACTGACCTGAAACATAGCCTAAATTCAGATCATCAAATAAATTTAAACCTACT
The DNA here is from genome assembly GCF_015104395.2 of Macrobrachium nipponense. Taxonomy (NCBI): domain Eukaryota; kingdom Metazoa; phylum Arthropoda; class Malacostraca; order Decapoda; family Palaemonidae; genus Macrobrachium; species Macrobrachium nipponense. Next base: position 103,457,856 of record NC_087206.1, on the reverse strand, counting down.
AAAATCTATAGTCAAATAGAATTTTGTTTCACCAACGAAAAATAAAATGAATATGTTATATTTAGTATAAGTAATTCCTCTGTAATATTTAACATGCACATTATATATTTTTTACATTTTTATTGTAATATATAAATTATAAATCTCCTATCCTCAAATTCCTGTAACTTTAACTCAACACGAAAAATCTTTTTTTCAGATCTTTTTTGGCTCTTCCTTCGACCTTTCTTAACCCCCCAACAAGAACAACAATAAAATAGTTTGTAGGTTTACTCCCTATGTAAAAAAAGGGGACATTCTTCTGTAAATAAGCGTATAATACTCCCAGCTCTTGAAGAAAGATGCTGTTCATTTGATTGTCAAAATTAGAGTAAGTCTGGAATTTGAGGTAAAACAGAAGCTTGTAGAATTGTCGACCAACTTTAGCCTAAATAGATTTGTTGATTCAGAACAGATCCACAGATATTCTTTAATTTTCTTGTCAGACAAATTGTGTCTAGATGATCATTGCATTGTGGTATTTGTTTTTACTGGGGATACTTATTTAGAATTGTTATGAAAGGTGCCATTCAGAACATGTTTTTCTCAGATTGTTTATTTTATTTCAGATTATTCCAAACAGAGGAAAATTTCACCAGAGCCTAACTAAGATTGAGTATTGTACATAGACCAACAAAGTAGAGAAGGAGAATCTGGAGGAGGATCTTAGTGAAAACACAGGGGAAGGCTCTTCGTTTGCAGACCCCTTCTTAGAAGTTAAGGCAGAACCAGAATTTTTTGACAATAATGAATTTGATGTAAACTGTTCAGCCCAACCCATTAAGTACGAGGAGGACAGCTCTCCAAGCTGTGATGATGAAAGTGGCAAGATCTGTATTGCAGACGAACATAGACATTTGGGAAGAAGCAACACAGAAGGGAAGTGAATAACTTGTGCTGACTGCAAAAGGACATTTTCATGCATAAGACGCCTGAAGTCCCACATGAGAACTCATACAGAAGAGAAACCATATACTTGCTCTATACGTCAAAGATAGTTTTCTAATTCAAGTTATTTCAAAATACACGCGAGAAGTCATACAAGAGAAAAACCACATACTTGCTCTATATATATATCAAAGAAGTTGTTCTAGTCGTTGGTTTCTCAAAATACACATGAAAAATCATACATGAGAGACACAATATACTTGCTCTATGTGTTAAAGAAGTTTCTCTGTGTCAAGTGCTCTCATACAACACATAAGAACTCATATATATATATATATATATATATATATATATATATATATATATATATATATATATATATATATATATATATAATATATATATATATATTATATATATATATATAATGGATTGAGTCATAGTTATTAGAAGTAAATGTAATGTAATGTAGGTGTGTGGGAAGAGGCGGATCTACTTGATGTATTCCACAGATGTCCTGCTATTGCCAGTCTTTGGTTTTTAATCACATTCGAATCGGACGTTCCGAGAAATGGTTTAAAAGCATATGTATTCAAACTTGTACAGATGTGTGTGCTTATGAAAGCTTGCCAGCTCTAACCTCGACCAAATATAACTGAAAATGACTGATCACGGAAGTTCACAGCCATGTGATTAAGATTCTATACATTTTTAGTGAGTTTGTCTACATCAACGTAATTCCTGACTTCAAGTCTTTATCATCATCATCATCATCATCATCATCATCATCATCATCATCATCATCATCATTATTATTATCTTTTATTTTATTTTTTATTTTTTTTTGCTCTATCACAGTCCTCCAATTCGACTGGGTGGTATTTATAGTGTGGGGTTCCGGGTTGCATCCTGCCTCCTTAGGAGTACATCACTTTTCTTACTATGTGCGCCGTTTCTAGGATCACACTCTTGTGCATGAGTCCTGGAGCTACTTCAGCCTCTAGTTTTTCTAGATTCCTTTTTAGGGATCTTGGGATCGTGCCTAGTGTTCCTATTATTATGGGTACAATTTCTACTGGCATATCCCATATCCTTCTTATTTCTATTTTCAGATCTTGATACTTATATCCATTTTTTTTCCTCTCCTTTTCCCTTCACTCTGGTGTCCCATGGTATTGCGACATCAATGAGTGATACTTTCTTCTTGATTTTGTCAATCAACGTCACGTCTGGTCTATTGCACGTTATCACCCTATCTGTTCTGATACAATAGTCCCAGAGGATCTTTGCCTGATCGTTTCCTATCACTCCTTCAGGTTAATGCTCGTACCACTTATTACTGCAAGGTAGCTGATGTTTCTTGCACAGGCTCCAATGGAGGGCTTTTGCCACTGAATCATGCCTCTTTTTGTACTGGTTCTGTGCAAGTGCCAGACATTCGCTTGCTATGTGGTTTATGGTTTCATTTTTCATATTGCACTTCCTACATATGGGGGAGATGTTATTTCCGTCTATCGTTCTTTGAACATATCTGGTTCTTAGGGCCTGATCTTGTGCCGCTGTTATCATTCCTTCAGTTTCCTTCTTTAGCTCTCCCCTCTGTAGCCATTGCCACGTGTCATCGCTGGCTAGTTCTTTAGTTGTCTCATGTATTGTCCGTGCATTATTATTATTATTATTATTATTATTATTATTATTATTATTATTATTATTATTATTATTATTATTATTATTATTCAGAAGATGATGAACCCTATTCATATGGAACAAGTCCAACACAATTTTTTTAGCTATCAAGGAATATGGTGTTCTTGAGGAAGAAGTTAGAGTTAGACGAAGTAAAGAAAAATACAGATAGAAATCTCGGTAATAATAATAATAATAATAATAATAATAATAATAATAATAATAATAATAATAATAATAATAATAATAATAATAATAATAGATACAAATATATCAAAACGCAAGGAGAATAGTATTAGGGTAGAAATGCAATGCATCTTCGCTTGAACTTTTGAGGTAGCAAGTCCTCAACTTCCTCAGAAGTAGAAAGACTGTCCCTCCACAGTCCCCCATGCAACGGTGTGAGGAAGAATAAAGGACCCCTGGAACTTTGGAGAAGTTCGACAGCGAGGGAGGCAAAACATTAACAGCATATTGCTGCTTATGCTGTTCAGCAAATCTGGCTGCTCTCTCTCTCGTCTCCTCCATCTCTCTCCACGCTCGTCTCTCTCTCTCTCTCTCTCTCTCTCTCCTCTCTCTCTCTCTCTCTCGGCCGGAAAAGCAGATCAAGGATCAACTGAGAATGTGAAAGATCTCTGTTGAAATACAACTTATGGAAAATTGCTCGATCATTTTCTATTTAGAAGATAAGCCTATATAAGGAAGACTTAATCTTCTAAGGTATGAAGTATATATAGCGTCAATTTTTGGAATGGGCTGACGACCAAATCCTAATTCAACAAAGTATTGCACAAGCCATTGTCGTATTTTGCACAAAGAACAATGATAAGTAAAATGAAGATGAAACCAAAAACTTGAATTCTAAGGAGTAAAAATACACGTATAAAAAAATGAATTAGACAAAGCTCTTTTCACTAACTCACAATTTGATTTACAGATAAAGACAACTTCATTTTTGTTAAAACACTGGCAACAGATTTGGCAAAAGGAAGCCACGTCTATTTGAAAATGATCTCATATTTTCACATGTCATTTCATTATCAGACTTTTCCCTTGGGACCAATGACAAAAAATCATGCAATTGGAACTTCTTCTAAAGTTCAAGCAAAAATGCAATGTATTTATGCCCTGACACTCGGCTCCTGGCATTTTAATGCATTTTTATCTATTTATTAATTTAGTTTTTCTTATTGATAATCTCAGTCTACTCAGCTGTAAATGAATACCTATTCCTGATGGGGTAGGGTCCAGCTATGGGATAAATAGCTAAACTCAGCAAAGATGGAAAGAAATGAAGGATTAAAATAAAACGACGTAAATGGAACCTCTGACAAAAGAGGAGCTTCGTCCGGCAGCCAGGTATTCAGCCCAATTGAAGGGGAAGACGGTCAGGTACTTGGAGGTCATCATCCAGCTACTGACCACCACAACGACAGTAACCAACAACCTGAGACTGGAGCTACAGAAGCAAACCAGAGGAAGAAATGGACAAGAGAAGGAAATAAGGAAATATGAAGATGCTACTTCAGAAGCAACCCGACGGAGAGAGGAGATAGAAGGTTGGTCAACATCTAGAATGAAAGGAATAACATCCCCCAAACAAAGCAGAGGCTGGCAGACCAAGTAAGAAACATAAGGAAAAAGAACTGGCTCTCCTCAACAGAAAGAGAAGATATGGAATGGGAAATGACACAGAGCAACAAATTGCAAGAAGACGAACTGAAAGACGATGCAACAGAAGACGACAGGGATGATGAGGTATCAAACAACGACACAGGAGGTAGAAAATATCAGACAATGGATGGAGCCAGAACCAGAGACAACAAAGAACCCCTCCTGAAAGCCTACAACACCAAGAAATTGAGGGAGAAAACAAGTGAGGTCAATTAAATAATGGGAATGATACACCCCACCAGTATCACAGAAACAAATAAATTGGCATATGCAGGAGCAAGATTAGTAGCAGAATTGATGGGGATACGAACACCAACACCACCAACGGTACATGAACAGGAATAAGGGATACCAACAAAACAAACTATTCGGAACCAACCAGAAAAGACTATACAGCCAACTAAGAGGGGGAGAAAACCACCAAGAAATTCCTGAAGCCGAACCAAGTAAGAGACTCTGGGAAAACATATGGAACAATCCAGTATCACACAACAAACATAAACATGGCTCCAGGAAGTCAAAGAAGAAGAAACAGGGAGAATAAAACAAAGATTCACTAAGATCACGACAGACACAGTCAGACACCAACTAAAGAAAATGCCCAACTGGAAAACCCCAGGTACCGATGAAGTCCATGGATACTGGCTCAAAAACTTCAAGGCCGTACACCCACGAATAGTAGAACAACATTGTATCACAAATCACCATGTGCCCAAGCGGATGACCACAGGCTCAAAAACTTCAAGACCCTACACCCACGAATAGCAGAACAACTCCAGCATTGTATCACAAATCACATGCACCCAAATGGATGACCACAGGAAGAACATCCTTAGTACAAAAAGACAAGAATAAGGGAAATATAGCCAGTAACTACAGGCCTATCCCCTGCCTACCAATAATATGGAGGTTACTAACAGGTATCATCAGTGAAAGGCTATACAACTACCTAGAGGAGACAAACACCATTCCCCACCAACAGAAAGGCTGCAGAAGGAAGTGTAAGGGCACAAAAGACGAGCTCCTTATAGACAAAATGGTAATGTAGAACAGTAAGTGAAGGAAAACCAACCTAAGCATGGCATGGATTGACTACAAGAAAGCCTTCGCCATGATACCACACACATTGCTAATAGAATGCCAAGAAAATATGTGGGGCAGAGGAAAACACCATCAGCTTCCTCAAAAATACAATGCGCAACTGGAATACAATACTTACAAACTCTGGAATAAGACTAGCAGAGGTTAATATCAGGAGAGGGATCTTCCAGGGCGACTCACTATCCCCACTACTCTTCGTAGTAGCCATGATTCCCATGACAAAAGTACTGCAGAAGATGGATGCTAGGTACCAACTCAAGAAAAGAGGCAACAGAATTAACCATCTGATGTTCATGGACGACATCAAGCTGTATGGTAAGAGCATCAAGGAAATAGATACCCTAATCCAGACTGTACGGATTGTATCTGGGGACATCAGGATGGAGTGTGGAATAGAAAAATGTGCCTTAGTCAACATACAAGAGGGCAAAGTAACAAGGACTGAAGGGACAAAGCTACCAGATGGGAGCAATATCAAACACATAGACGAGGCCTGGGAATAATGGAAGGAGGGGATATAAAATACCAAGAGATGAAGGCCACGATCAGGAAAGAATATATGCAGACTCAAGGCGATACTCAAGTCAAAACTCAACATCGGAAATATGATAAAAGCCGTAAACACATGAGCCGCGCCAGTAGTCAGATACAGCGCAGGAGTAGTGGAATGGACGAAGGCAGAACTCCACAGCATAGACCAGAAAACTAGGAAACATATGACAATACACAAAGCACTACACCCAAGAGCAAATACAGGCAGACTATACATAACACGAAAGGAAGGAGGGAGAGGACTACTAAGTATAGGGGACTGCGTCAACATCGAGAACAGAGCACTGGGGCAATATCTGAAAACTAGTGAAGACGAGTGGCTCAAGAGTGCATGGGAAGAAGGACTGATAAAAGTAGACAAAGACCCAAAAATATACAGAGAAATCAGAATGACAAACAGAACAGAGGACTGGCACAACAAACCAATGCACGGACAATACATGAGACAGACTAAAGAACTAGCCAGCTATGACACGTGGCAATGGTTACGGAGGGGAGAGCTCAAGAAGGAAACTGAAGGAATAATAACAGCGGCACAAGATCAGGCCCTAAGAACCAGATATGTTCAAAGAACGATAGATGGAAATAATATCTCTCCCATATGTAGGAAGTGCATTACGAAAAATGAGACCATAAACCACATAGCAAGCGAATGTCCAGCACTTGCTCAAAACCCAGAAATATATAGAGACAGGAGAATGACAGAGTGCATGGGAAGAAGGACTGATAAAAGTAAACTAAGACCCAGAAATATACAGAGAAAGGAGAATGACAAACAGAACAGAGGACTGGCGCAACAAACCAATACATGGACAATACATGAGACAGACAAAAGAACTAGCCAGCGATGACACATGGCAATGGCTACAGAGGGGAAAGCTCAAGAAGGAAACAGAAGGAATGATAACAGTGGCACAAGATCAGGCCCTAAGAACCAGGTATGGTCAAAGAACGTTAGATGGAAATAACATCTCTCCCATATTTAGGAAGTGCAATACGAAAAATGAAACCATAAACCACATAGCAAGCGAATATCCGGCACTTGCACAGAACCAGTACAAAAAGAGGCATGATTCAGTGGCAAAAGCCACACTATAAAAACCACCCAGTCAAATTGGAAGACTGTAATAGACCAAAACAAAAATAATAATAATATGATGTTGCGGGCTCTTATGTACGGTCAGAGCACCTCTCAGGCGGGTCGGGTTTTCATTGGTTCCTGGGAAGGTGACTCATACGACAGGCGAGTCACCAGGAACCAATGAAAACCCGACCTGCCGGAGAGGTACTCTGACCGTACCTCAAGAGCCCGTAACATCACGTTATAAGACGAAGAACTTGCCACGGGAACTCAGTCCCTCAGCAGCTATCGCTTAATAATAATAATAATAATAATAATAACTGAGCACAATTCTTTCTCTTCAGTGGATTATCTGCTCTAAAAAATGCCATTTCCTTATCAATTCTAACTTTGTGGAAATAAAAATGTTCCAGAAAAAGTTCCAGCAACCCGCTTCAGTTTGGTTCAAAAGACAGTGGGTCCTAACGAGGCCCAAAATCCTAACATTTTGCTAGAGTAGACACACTCATACTCCAAAAAAGAAGGTAATATTAGAGAGGGTCGCTGGATTAGGTCACGCCCCCAGGGACGTGACGTACCATCCATTAGAAAGAAGCTTTAACCTAGGTCCCCTCATTCTGCATGAATATAAAGAGGCTATGAATGATGAATAAGAGTTTATTCCCATCTACTACAGTCCCCTGTCAGGACATTACAACCTCTCTACTTTATTGTCAACGATTATTATTATTATTTCTTTTTTTTTTTCTTTGGTCTATCACAATTCTCCAATCCAACTGGATGGTATTTATAGTGTGGGGTTCCGGGTTGCATCTTGCTTCCTTAGGAGTCCATCACTCTTCTTACCATGTGCGCCATTTCTAGGATCACACTCTTCTGCATGAGTCCTGGAGCTACTTCAGCCTCTAGTTTTTCCAGATTCCTTTTCAGGGCTCTTGGGATCGTGCCTAGTGTTCCTATTATTATGGGTACAATTTCTATTGGCATATCCCATATCCTTCTTATTTCTATTTTCAGGTCTTTATACTTATCCATTTTTTCCCTTTCTTTCTCTTCAGCTCTGGTGTCCCATGGTATTGCAACATCAATGAGTGATACTTTCTTCTTGATTTTGTCAATCAACGTCACGTCTGGTTTATTTGCACGTATCACCCTATCTGTTCTTATACCATAGGTCCAGAGGATCTTTGCTGATCGTTTTCTATCACTCCTTCAGGTTTGTGCTCGTACCACTTATTCTGCAAGATAGCTGGTGTTTCTTGCACAGGCTCCAGTGCTTTTGCCACTGAATCATGCCTCCTTTTGTACTGGTTCTGTACAAGTGCCAGATATTTGCTTGCTATGTGGTTTAAGGTCTCATTTTTTGTATTGCACTTCCTACATTCTTTGAACATATCTGGTTCATAGGGCCTGATCTTGTGCTGCTGTTATTATTCCTTCAGTTTCCTTATTGAGCTCTCTCCTCTGTAATCATTGCCATGTGTCATCGCTGGCGAGTTCTTCAGGCTGTCTCATGTATTGTCTGCGCATTGATTTGTTGTGCCATTCCTCTGTTCTGTTTGCCATTCTCCTGTCTCTGTTTATTTCTGGGTCTTCATCTACTTTTATCAGTCCTTCTTCCCATGCACTCTTGATGCACTCGTCTTCACTGGTTTTCAGATATTGCCCCAGTGCTCTGTTCTCGATGTTCCGTGTTATGTATACTCTGTCCGTATTTGCTCTTGGGTGTAGTTCTTTGTGTATTGTCATATGTTTCCTAGTTTTCTGGTCTATACTGTGGAGTTCTGCCCTCGTCCATTCCACTATTCCGGCGCTGTATCTGATTACTGGTACTGCCCATGTGTTTATGGCTTTTATCATATTTCCGGTGTTGACTTTTGACTTGGGTATCGCTTTGAGTCTCTGCACATATTCTTTCCTGATCGTGTCCTTCATCTCTTGGTGTTTTATATCCCCTCCTTCCATTATTCCTAGGTATTTGTATACCGTCTCATCTATGTGTTTGATGTTGCTCCCATCTGGTAGCTTTATCCCTTCAGTCCTTGTTACTTTGCCCTTTTGTATGTTGACTAAGGCACATTTTTCTATTCCAAACTCCATCCTGATGTCCCCAGATACAATCCTTACAGTCTGGATTAGGGTATCTATTTCCTTGATGCTCTTACTATACAGCTTGATGTCGTCCATGAACATCAGATGGTTAATTCTGTTGCCTCTTTCCTTCTGCAGTACTTTTGTCATGGGAATCATGGCTACTACGAAGAGTAGTGAGGACAGTGAGTCGCCCTGGAAGATACCTCTCCTGATATTAACCTCTGCTAGTCTTATTCCAGAGCTTGTAATTATTGTATTCCCGTTGCGCATTGTATTTTTGAGGAAGCTGATGGTGTTTTCCTCTGCTCCATATATATCCAGGCATTCTATTAGCCATGTGTGTGGTATCATGCCGAAGGCTTTCTTGTAGTCAATCCATGCCATGCTTAGGTTGGTTTTCCTTCTCCTACTGTTCTTCATTACCATTTTGTCTATCAGGAGCTGGTCTTTTGTGCCCCTACACTTCCTTCTGCAGCCTTTCTGTTGGTGGGGGATGGTGTTTTTCTCCTCTAGGTAGTTGTATAGCCTTTCACTGATGATACCTGTTAGTAACTTCCACATTACTGGTATTCAGGCAATAGGCCTGTAGTTACTGGCTATAGCTCCCTTACTCTTGTCTTTCTGGACTAAGGATGTTCTTTCTCTGGTCATCCATTTGGGCGCATGGTGATTTGTGATACAATGCTGGAGTTGCTCTGCTATTATTATTATTATTATTATTTCTAAGGCATTCAATTTATATAGCCTTCTCTGCGCGTGTTATAACCTTCCTATCATCAGCTTGTTACTGGTATATCCTGTTTCCTAAGGTCACATCATTACCCTCACTTCATCTAAGAGTTTCAACATTATCTACAGACTTTACATATTTTTCTCAATATATTTCCTAATACTTTCTTATATTAGATTTGCAGAGTGAAGGAATAACTGTATCATATAAGAGGATTCTCATTATGTACGATACAGCAATCTGTCTGGGAATATGACCCTAACTCTCTCTCTCTCTCTCTCTCTCTCTCTCTCTCTCTCTCTCTCTCTCTCTCTCTATCTCTCTCTCGTCGCGCTGTCTCATCTCCTCACTCTCTCTCTCTCTTCTCTCTCTCTCTCTCTCTCTCTCTCTCTCAACTTCCTCGGCTCGGTTCACATTCAGCTCTGGGTATAGAAGGTAGAGCGTCACGCCAGATGTCTTCAAAAAAGCTGTCATCAATTCTCCGTTGTACTCTGACGCCAGGTAAACAGTCATATCTATCATTAGTTTATTTATTTATTTATTTATTTATTTATTTATTTATTTATTTATTTATTTATTTATTTATTTATTTATTGCTAGGGTTAATGGACAGAAATATAAATATATAACTCCATTAAGGGACCTACAAAAGAATTTCTTTCTATTCTTTTTTTTTACAGAGTATGTTGCTCGATATTAGGAAATACAACTACAACTCTCTCTCTCTCTCTCTCTCTCTCTCGCTTTCTCTCTCATCTCTCTCTCTCTCATCTCTCTCTGTGTGTGTGTGTGTGTGTGTGTGTGTGTGTGTGTGTGAATATCAGTGAAGTTCCTCAGATTGCTAAAGTTGATAATTGAATGATAATGATCACATAATTATTTGATTCAAGATTGATGTAATGTAACTGAATTTCTGTGGGTCGTTGCAACTTGGTCCTAGCAGACTCCTCCCTCTTCAGCTGTGGGTAACATGCAGTATTTAAAGTCTAATCACGAATAGGATTGTGAAGTTACAATCTGTATATCACAATAATTGCAAATTAATCCAAGACTAAAGGAGATGGTGTTTTAAAAATTGTACTGTTCTCTAATACCTCTCTTATTGGTTGTTTATCTCTGCGTTTCTTCTCTAATAGCCAGAGTTGTCAATAGCAATATTTTAGTTTGTACGTTGTCTGCGAAGTTATTGTTTGCGCTGTGGCACTCATTCCGGTGTTTATGGAAAGCGGAATACATATACTTTATTTTGTTATACTCAAAAGAAGCATATCAGCAAAGATTCATAATGTTAAGAGGAGTTAAAATCGTCACAAAAATAGTCAGTCAGAGCATCTGAAGCGACTCCGGTGATACTGTCCATATCATGCATGATCATCTTTGTAACCTATCCAATTCCTTTATGGGAAAAATCATGTTATCAATATTTTTAATGCAATGAAATTACTTTTGCCGAATAAATCTCAAATACCAATTTCATTGTCTTTAAAAACGGTGCAATGATTGCAAAAATGGAGCATAATCACAAACCCATCGCAAATGTAATCTCGGACAAAAGTTGTCAACAGAATCTTGTAACTCCAAAGTGGGAGATGACTATAAGCTCTGTACATCTCCCAGACGTATCATTTTACATCGTGGCCTTTACATGATTATTATTATTATTATTATTATTATTATTATTATTATTATTATTATTATTATTATTATTATTATTATTATTATGGTAGTAGAAGTATTATTATGTGACATCACTCAAACACAACAATAAAAAAAATGAGCACATTTGGTAGACAATATCCTACGCTCTGCCCACCAACATAAAGCTGAAAATTCCTTAAACATTACAGATTATCTGATAAATGTTAAAACAGCCATCTGAACTCGAATTACTGACATTGCAAGCTTGAAGTTATCTGCAATGTATCTCAGGTAGCTTTCACGAACGCAATATATTCCATGAAACGGCTGATAGACTCATTGTCATTTGTATTTATTCCTTTTTTCAAAAAAAAAAAAAAATGGTGAACCTCACACAAGAGGAGACCTTTTGATAGTTCGGAAACTAGAATTTCCCAATTAAAATGCCGGTGCCTCGTTCTCCCCCAAGTACCGAAGGGCCTCAGGTGACTGTGACGTCTGCAAAATCGTTACTCGAAACTGGATTGGACCGGAATTAATTTCAGAATCGTGGACTGCAGACGCCATCTATTGACTGCCTGAAGCAAATCGGTGTTCAATCAAGAAACTGTTGTGCTTTTGATAGTGAGGATAGATTAAAAAAATTGCCCAATAAGTAATTGCAATGACTGCATAAAAAAGTAAAGTATATATTCATTTATTTATGCCTATTTGTGACTAGCAAAATAGTATTTGAAGCCAAATGCTTGGAATTGAACGAGGGAATTCACGTATCGAGTTCTGGTAACACATTCACAGCCCTGAATTGTTAGCCGGCAAAACGCTAGAATTACCAACAAAATTTGACTATTCCGCATACTATTATACTCTAAACTACGGCAAAACTGAATGAGATTATAAACAGAAGGTTTCATATCATTATTCGGAGCTTTAATCTTGGCAAAACCTTACATAAATTATATATTTCTTTCGTTTCGTACTTTTACTTTTTTCAAGGGTTTGTAAAGCCAGCTACAGGGTTACAGATTGTACTTACAGGGTGTCAGCACTGCGATTCTTTTTAAGTCTTCTCCTGACTAAATTATTACAAAAAACAATCACTGGGTACGTTCTAATAACTAATTCGATTACGCTTTTCATTAGACCATAAATTTCCATGAATTAACGTATTTCATCTGTGTATACGAAATATTTGTAAAACTGATGACCTAAAAGAACGATTATTTGTCCTTCGAGTTTTTCGAAGGTTATAAAGATTAGATTATCTCCTAGGTCTGTAATGAAGTTAGAATATCCTCTATATCAATATCATATAAAGAAAAATAGTAATAAATATGGCAGGAAATACTTAAAATTATAGTTATACTGATATGGGAAACAGGTTTACCAAGTGTAAATGTATTTTCAGTTTGTTTACAGGGAGAACTTAGATGTAATTCTTATACAAATTGATGGAAATTGCATCCTTTCACAATATATATAATTCAATTATAATTGTTCATATTCTCAGGGCTGCTCCTCGATTTCCTATCGTATCCTAGAATTTTAATGTTGGTAATTCTAAGTAACAAATCCCGACTTATTTCATCCTCAATTTTCTCATTTCCATGAATTTTAGCAATCTCGAAACGTACTTTCAACCAAAAACAATTACTTTTATTGAATATATCTCCAAAATGGCAATATTTCCATTAAAATAAAATTTAAATTATTCATAATGTTTGATATAAATAGTCCTTGATGTTTCATGAATACCAACTTTTAAGTCTTTTAAAAGAGAGATTTTTCAGCCTTTTTATAATATATTTACGCATTTTTGGATCGAAAATGACAAAGTATTCCTCACGGGAATCAATTAACGCCTTTAATTAATTAATTCTCGTAAAGACTACGTCTTTCTTTGCCTTTAATTGCATGCTAAAGCCTCCATTAATATTGACAATCCTGCTTCTTTTCTGGACAAGGAGCAACCATTGTTTGTTACCAAAACAAACTTTGTCACTTACTTGAAAACAATTTACGTTCTTCAAAACGTCCCTTTATTAAGGTTAAATTTAGAGATATATATTACTTACTTTATACTATTTATCATATATATCGGTCCAGGATTTATTCGTGGTCTTGCTAAAACAATATATAATAGTTTCGTCTTCAAACAACCAAACTTCATCCGAGATTGTCATAGCAAACATTAGATGTCTTTAGCGTACAATTTTGAAAAAACATTATATGACAAAAAAAAATCTTATACTTGGTATTCCTAGCACTTTCTACCCCTTATTTAGTATTAATTTGAAGCGTAAATCTTCTTTGCATTACTAACAAAACCTTTCGTCATATAATAATATAAATATCTTTAATTTTATAGTGATTTTATTTAATTCTTAAAACTCACAAGCAAGGCATACGAGATTACCAGTTTACTATTTAACTATTTTTTTCGTTTTCTATCCAGACATATATAATTTTATAGAAAACTATATTTTGAGATTCTGGATAACTATAAAAAATTAGCTCTCTCTCTCTCTCTCTCTCTCTCTCTCTCTCTCTCTCTCTCTCTCTCGTCATCTACTCTGTCTCTCTCTCTTCATCTCTTCTCATCTCTCTATCGTATCATTCTCTTCTCTCTCCCCTCTCTCTCTTCGTCTCGATCTCCTCTCTCGCTCTCTCTTCTCTCTCTTCTCTCTCATCTCTCTCTCCTCTCTCTCTCTATATATATATATATATATATATATATATATATATATATATATATTTACCTTTTACCTTCTGTTACTTCTTTCGAATGAACACCACAGTATTCTTTGGAAGCTTGAATTTTAAGTAAATGGCCACTGTGGTGTTGTTCCATATGAATAGGGTCCATCCTCTGAATAATAATAATAATAAAAAACTAATAATAATAATAATAATAATAATAATAATAATCATAATAATAATTAAAATAATAATAATAAATAAAATAATAATAATAATAATATAAAATAATAATAATAAAAATAATAATAATAATAATAAATATCCCAAAGAGAGTTTCTGAACTACAAAACTAGAGCAGAGCACGATCTACCTTTCCTGGATCCCCAATGAATAGAGGATATCAAACCACTTGTCATAGTTGATGTCGAAAACAGAATTTGAAAGAAAACCTTTACGTTTTATGTTACTTACAATTTCAGGAGAAATTGAAGGCTATGGAACGTAATCAGAAATTACGAGAGAGAGGAGAGAGAGAGAAGAGAGAGACGAGGAGAAGAGAGAGGAGAGAGGATAGGAGAGAGAGAGATATCAGTGTTATGCCCTGACTGTATATTCTCTCAAACGTAATCCTTTTACCCACAGATAGCGTATATATATATATATATATATATATATATATATATATATTATATCTATATATATATATAATATGTAGTGTATGTATGTAGTATGTAGGTATGTATGTATGTATGTATGTATGTATGTATGTATGTATGTATGTATGTATGTATGTATGTATGTTGTATGTATGTAATGTAGTAATGTATGTATGTATGTATGTATGGTATGTAAGGTATGTATTATATGAATAGATTATAGATATATTATGATCTAGACATAAGAGTATATAGATATAGATATGATAGAGAATAGAAGAGATTTAGATATATATATAGATATATATATTATATATATATATATATATTTAACCCTCTTACGCCGGAGCGGTAAAAAAAATTTGTCTCCCGTGTGCCGGCGGGGTTTCGGAGTGAGCGCGGAAGCGGAAAAAATATTTTTTTCAAAAAATCACAGCGCCCTTAGTTTTCAAGATTAAGAGTTCATTTTTGGCTCCTTATTTTGTCATTGCCTGAAGTTTAGTATGAAACCATCAGAAATGAAAAAAATTATCATTATCATATATAAATAATGTGATATATGATAGCACAAAAACGAAATTTCATATATAATTGTATTCAAATCGCGCTGTGCGCAAAACGGTTAAAGGTAACAAGTTACTTTTTTATCGTTGTAATGTACACTAAATTGCGATCATTTTGGTATATAACACATTGTAAAACAATCAAAGCAACACAGAGAAAATATTATCACAAAATAATGCATGAATTTGTAACGCTCGGACGTAAATATTTTTTTCAAAATTCACCATAATTCTAAATATTGTCCTAGAGACTTCCAATTTCTTTCAAAATGAAGACAAATGATTGAATATTACTATACTGTAAGAGTATTAGCTTACAATTGCAGTTTTCGACCATATCTGACGAGTTAAAGTTGAACCCCTGAACATGCGAATTTTTTTATATATATATTTTTTATATGCAATTATTTCGAAAATAAGAAAAGCTAAAATCTTCAAATATTTTTCGTTTTATTCTACATGGAATTGCGCACATTTTCATATATAAAACTCTATGAAATGCCTAATATGAAACGGAGCAAATATTCTGAGAATGGTACGTACGTATTTCGGAGATTTGTGGCGGAGAATCCGCGCGTGGAGGGAAGGAAAGATTTTTTTTTAAATTCACCATAAATCTAAATATTTTGCTAGAGACTTCGAATTTGTTTCAAGATGAAGATAAATGACTGAATATTACTAGACTGTAAGAGTTTTAGCTTACAATTGCGTTTTTCGACCATTTCGGTAGAGTCAAAGTTGACCGAACGCGGGTTTTTTTCTATTTATCGTGATTTATATGCAAATATTTCAAAAATGAGAAAAGCTACAACCTTCAATTATTTTTTGTTGTATTCTACATAAAATTGCTCACATTTTCATATATAAAACTTTATGTAACGGCTAATTTAAAATGGTGCAAACATTACCACAATCGCACGTATGATTTTTTCGAAAGAGTTACCCCGCGGACGTAAAGAAAATGTTATTTTTTTCCTAAATTCACCATAAATCGAAATATTGTGGTAGAGACTTCCAATTTGTTGCAAAATTAAGGTAAATGCTTGAATATTACTAGAATATAAGCGTTTTAGCTTACAATTGCGTTTTTCGACCATTCCGGTAGAGTCAAAGTTGGCAATTATCGTTATTTATATGAAAATATCTCAAAACTGATAAAAGCTACAACCATGGGTTGTTTTTAGTTGTATTGTGCATGAAATTGAGCACATTTCCATATATAAAACTTTATATAACGGCTAATTTTAAAATGGTGCAAACATTACCACAATCGCATGTATGATTTTTTTCGGAAGAGTTACCGCGCGGACGTAAGGAAAATGTTTTTTCAAAAATTCACCATAAATCGAAATATTGTGATAGAGACTTCCAATTAGTTGCAAAATTAATTTAAATGATTGAATATTACTAGAATATAAGCTTTTTAGCTTACAATTGCGTTTTTCGACCATTTCGGTAGAGTCAAAGTTGACCAAAGGTTGAAATTTTGGCAATTATCTTTATTTATATGAAAATATCTCAAGACTGATAAAAGCTACAATGCGTTTTTCGACCTATTTCGATAGAGTCAAAGTTGACCGAAGGTTCGAAATTTTGGCAATTATCGTTATTATAAAAATATCTAAGAACCGATAAAAGCTACAGTCATGAGTATTTTATTGTTATATTCTACATAAAAATGCGCACATTTTCATATATATTACTTCATGTAACGGCTAATTTACAATGGTACAAAAATTATGTCAAAGTGACGAAATAATTTCCGAGATGTGTCACAGATACTTTTTAGTGCAGCAAGAAAGAAATTCGCGCTTGCGCGCCTGCGTATCGATTGTAAACAAAACAACACCTTGATCCGTGAACTCCCAGCATCCCCCAAGGCGCGTGATTCAAGAGTTTTCGGCTGGTAGGCCTAAAAGTATTTTTCCGCGATTTTTTAAAAAACTTTTGTATGTCGACGTAAAATACGTCCAGTTGGCACCCGAGAGACAAAAAATGCTGACGTAAAATACGTCCAGTCGGCGTTTAAGGGATATATATATATATCCACAGATACGTATGGGTAAATGTATTTAATCATAATGAATCTATAGAGAGATTTCAGGAATCTGTTCAATGTCACTTTTCAACTTGGCGGCTGCGATGTAGTAACGCTAACAAGGCAAAAAAAAAAAAAAAAAAAAAAAAAAACTCAAAACAAGTGAAGTTATTTATAAAACAAGGAACCGGTCAAGCAATGATGATTATGATCCAAGAATAGACTCAAATTCAAATGAGGGAAATTGCATAGCTGGACTCGAGGTAATACAGAAGACAAATGTCGGCCTCGATATCTTAAAAGAAAAACTCGAAAAATTAGGTTTTACATAACTGTTTTTTCTCTTTGGGCGACGATGGTAATCAATAGCCTTCTTGATTTCGTAACTTAATTCATCAGTCATTCTATAATTCACTCAACTACTCGAATACCTCCTGAATGAGCATCACGAACCTGCAACATACCTACTGCTTGAATCAGGGGAAGAACCGTGATCACAGGTGAATTGCTTGCCCACTGAGTGGCAGACGATAGCGATAAGTGAGACCCGGCTTCTATTCCTTAAAGTATTTAAAGGTATGGCTTTTAATTCAGGTTCGGGACAGCTTTTTACCGATTAATTCAAGCTCTTTGTAGTAATGTTATGAGACGTTTATCAAAATTATATGGTCATCAAAAGTACAAAAGAACTTATTCTTCGGAAGCTTGAATTTCAATTTTTCAGGGGATAGGATCTATGGGGCTTGTTATGCATGAACAGGGTTCATCTTCTCAATAATATCAACAAAATATTGTGTATGTTTTTGCCCTAATTTTCCCGTGGATTGTATATATTTATGCTAGGTGATAGGTGCGAGACATTTACAAACAGTGCGTATGCACACGTGTGTGAGCGCATGTTGAACGCACCCCTTTTGCATTCGTACATCTCTGTATCTGTTATCGGACATGAGGAGAACGTTTTACAGTCAATCTTAAATCAGCTGTTTGGAAGTTTGACAGCTCCTGATATTCTAAGAAAAAGTCCAGGATTTTCTCGATTCTGACTGGAATTAGATTAGGGTCAATTTAGTTGGCTCTCTCTCTCTCTCTCTCTCTCTCTCTCTCCTCTCTCTCTCTCTCTCGTCATTAGAATCCACTGGAAAGCACTCTCTCTCTCTCTCTCTCTCTCTCTCTCTCTCTCTCTCTCTCTCTCTCTCTTTCGGGAAGAAGAGTGCTCTCGGTTTGTAAACACGCTTTGTTTGAGCTCTCTATATAATGAGTTTTTGTGCAAGTTCTAGTGATACTACACCTTTCACCGTGTTATATAAGTTACAGTAAGACTCAGTGACCATTTTAGTAACAACAGTGTGTATATTGGATTTTTATACTAGTCTGTAGTTACGATATAAAAACTCATTCCCCGTGGCATACCCACTCGGTCGGCGGCGCCTCAGTTCGCGCATGCGCAGTATATGTGTGATGTCACTATTGTGACGTGAAAAGGCTGCTGCTTCACTAATAATGGATTACTCCGGATCAGCCTCTGTTTCTGAGGTTGAAAATGATTTGCACCTGACTGATGATGAGGATGTAGATATGACTCATTGGCCACCACTCACACAATCTTCCTCATAAGCCCTCCAGTACTGTTGCTATTACCACCATGAAGCGCCCAGTGGATTATGGGTCAGATACTAGCAGTGCTCCATAGTCTCCTGCTGCTAAAACATCCAAATGTCAAGAGATTTTCACTAGACAAAAGAGTGATGTCACTCTGCCTCACCCCCCTACATGACTTGCTTCCTCTGCTACCCCAGCTTTTGCTCCCCGTGATGAATATGTTAGGTTGGTCTTCAAAGAAAATTTGAGCACTGACACTAAACTACGATGGCTGACTGAAGTAGGTAGATCTAAGCCCTTATTCCACGGCGAACTAGACTATGCCAGTTGACGTTTTTCTATACAGTTTTACCGCCTGAACAAGAATTTAAGATAATACTTTTTCGGCCAGATGTAATTAACGTGTAATTTACCTTTGAACATTTGTACTTACAGAAAAAACAAAGTCCTTCATATTGTTGTCTCTGTCGTATCACCTATTTTAATGAGCTCCTGTTTGTTCGTTTGTGTGCTGCACAGTCTCGAATTGTCTTGGGGAAACCACACCTCCCGAATGACGTCACGAAAAAACTCCATCCAAAAAGTGACATCATTATAGACAATATCCAATCGTAAATAAGCACGTTTCAATTTTCTCTGAAACAAAAGAAAGCACAGTGTTTTCAGCCAATGACAATATATAATGTTAACAAGTCGTACATTTTTTCGGCAAATACACCTATTTTCCCAAATTAAGCGTTACTTGCACTAACGCCATGAGTGAATTAGCACGACCGTTTACACGCTACACGCTCCGATTTTGTTCCCCAGGAAAGTTTCCCCATAGTGTGTGAAAATTGTTACGCGAATTATCGAGATTTCACAAACTATTATTATGGGCCTATAGAAAGGCTCGTAACTTTTGCCCAAAATCACGGTTTAATCAAGAGTGAACATATTTGCCCGACTTGTAAGGAAAAGTGCCTTCTTGACTTGAACAAAAATTCTTTTCGGTGCGATAAAACCTATGTAAGGTAAGCTATTTCCTGTATATATTTTGATTATTGTGTGAAATATTTGATTATCGTGTGAAATATGCTGGAGTATTGTCTCTCAGTTAGCCTAATGGCCGCTCAAATTTTTCGGAATTGTCATGAAGTGTGCAGGGAAGGTAGTGCCCTTAAGGGGGGGTCGCAAGGGGGGGCGAAGCCCCCCCTGCTATGCCTAGGTAGGGGTACGGCACTCTAGGTTAGGTTAGGTGGTTTGTTTGGTTAGGTAGTGCCCTGGAAATCACTTTTCTCCTGCTCCCCCCCACCCAAAAACCCCGGTTCCCAATGGGGTCCCCCAAGATTGTTAGATGGGAACAAGGGTGTAATTGCTTGATGCCACCAATATCAATGATTAGTTTAAGCATAATCAAAAAATACATCGGAAAAATATATATTCTTCTGCAAACAAGAGACGGAGCTCTCCTTTAGATTTACCGAAGTGGACTATGGCAATTGACGTTTTCCTATGTTATTTTGCTTACTTTACAAGAGTTTAAGGTAATATTTTTCTGGTCGACTGTAATTAATCTGTTATTTACCTTTGAACTCTGTAGTTGGTACATCGTACCCCTTGTACTGTCATGTAGTCTTCAGAGGTAAATTATGGTTTAATTACAGTCGACCAAATAAATATTACTTTAAATTCTTGTTCAGCCAGTAAAATAACATAGGAAAACGTCAACTGCCATAGTCTACTATACCGCGGAATGCAGGCTTAGAATTACCCTGAAGTAAACAGAACCTTCAATCTTGATAAGGAGCTGGCAGAGGTGAAGATGTCTGCTATCACATCTAAATTTGTATGTATTGCAAGGCGTCGTGAGGTCATCATTGGCAGGGTGAAGGGTGGTGAATTTCTGCCCATAAGCCTGGATATTCAAGATTTAATAGACAGACCCCATAAGTATTTAACATATCTCATTACTCGTTACCCTATTGAAGCAGACCCTAACCTTGCTAAGGAACTGCCTGATGTATACAGTGCACAAAGATTTCTTCAAAATGGGAACCCTATTAATCGCATTGTCATCACATGGAGTCTACTAGAACCATCACCATCTGTTTATGAGTTTTCCTTCCTCCCTTGCCTCCCTCCTTGTGAATTACGCAGGATGAAGGATGATCAGCCCAACTGTTTCAATTGCTGGGGTACTGGCCATATCTCCCGATATTGCTCTGCCTCACCTAAGTGTGCCTGGTGTGCTGCAGCCCATTCCACACGCACCTGTCCATACCGTAAACCTGTTACTGATGCTTCCACCTCATTGTCAGAGTCCTCATCAACTCCAGAGACTGTGCATTGGAAATGCCCCCGTTGTGGTGAAGCAGGAGTTAATGTTTGGCATGGATGTTCCAGGCGGTCGCACACTGCCACGCAATCACTTCCACTGACACCACCACCACAACCAGTGTCAACCTCCTCATTATGCCCTCCTGAATCAGCTGAAATTTCAAAACTTCGTAAGGCTGTTGCTGCCTTGGAATCACACTGTACAGCACTAAAGACACGCTTTGATGCTATTGATGCATGCTTCAATAGCTTGATCGCTCAGCAGGCTACCACTGCAAGTAACCTCGACACACTAGTCAAGGCACAAGTTCTCATAACCTCTGTTGCCTCACTTACTGAGAAGCTAGATACTGTTGCCTCTTGTCTTGAAAGGGTCAGTGGCCTCCTGCCAGCTCAGCCTCCTACACTTGGTGCACCATCTAACAGTGCATCTTCTCCGGTACATGCTCGACCTGTCTCTCGCAGCGTTAAGGGTAAACTTCGCTAGACTCATGCAACTACATGTCCTTTCATGGAATGCCCTTGGAATTAGACAATACTCCAGACTCACTGCACTCAGGACATATGTTTGTCGCCATCACCCACAAGTAATATTTATTCAAGAAGCCTTCCCTGGCGGTGCTCAGCCAGGTGATGAAGCTCCAACACTCTCAGGTTATGTTTCATATGTAGATCATGTCAGGAATGGTCTTATTACTTACATCCACTCTACTCTCCCTCATCAACTCCTTCGCTCATCAGCAGATATTAACATGACCTTCCAACTTTTTCAGGTCAAGATAGGTGATGGTCATATTCGATTATGCAATGTTTACTCTGCCCCTGGCTTAATCAACCTCTCAGCACTTCCTACACCTACAAACCTTGGCATGATCTACATGGGTGATTTCAATGCCAGACACCCAGATCTAGGTGATGTCTCTCTGATTCCCAACCGCAGTGGAGTTCCTCTGCTCAACTACATCCATCGTTACCATTTAACCCGTTGGGATACAGGTGGTGCCACCCCACACATCCGGGGGGGCACTCTTGATCATATCCTTACATCTGGGCTCGTGGCATCATATGTCTCCTGTCGTTCTGTTCCCTCGCTCTTTTCTGACCATGTTGCCTTATGTCTACAGTACGCTCTACAGTATGCAATACAGACTCATCCAAGTGACCCCTATCATTGTACCCGCATCACCATTCCACCCAAGTACTGCCCAACATACGTTTCATACATCTCCTCTGTCCTACCTACCTTTGATAAACACTCCAGAACACCTGTATAATCCTTTGGTAAAAGCTACCCATGACTTCTATCAACTTGGATCAACGCTTTAAGCAAGCAGAGAGAGTTGCAGCCGATGCTGGCCTTGTCTTTCAGACACAACCGACACCTAATCATCTACTTCAATATCAGCAGGCGAGGGATGATTTAGTTGCTCTCCAGAAGTGTGTCTACACTGACCTAATTAACCACCAGACTAGCGTTGGGACCATGTGGCATCTCATCAAAAGGACTGTCAAGAAAAAAACCACATGTGCACTCCATCACAGTCCACAAGCATATGCCCAGGATCTCATCACTACTTGGTCAACCCAGTCACGGTCCAGTAATCTCCCTGTAAAAATCCAAGAAGCACTTTCTTCCCAGAGCAATTTACGCAACCTTCGTCTGATGGCTGCATTGTTGGAATCAGACGAGGAGGACAAAGAGCTGATCACCGAGGATGAGCTGCGACGTGCTGTTATGGGAAATAAAAATTCTGCTCCTGGAGATGATGGCCTTACTTATCAAGTGCTTCGTCTCCTCCAGAAGGTTCCTGGAAATCCTCTTCTACAATTGTATAATCTTTGCTACCAACATGGATATGTACCTGCTGCCTGGACCATTAGCACAATTATTCCTATCCCAAAGCCTGGAACTGATAAATATCGGCCTATCTCCTTCACCTCATGTTTTAGTAAAGTGTTTGAGCGTATATTACTAACCAGGCTAATGTACCGGTTACAAGAAAAACTTTCACCCCATTTGTATGGCTTTCTTCCACAGAGGAGTACTCATCACTGTTTAGCTGAACTCTACTCCCGATTGTCCTCCAACAGAATAGTTGCCTTCCTTGACCTCAAAAGTGCTTTTGATATAGCCAACAGGGATATAATTCTTGATCAGCTTGTCGACTTTGGTGTCAGAGGAAACCTTCTGAAGTGGATAAACGGTTATCTTAGTAACAGAAAATCACGTGTTTTCTTTAAGGGTGCATGTAGCTCCTATGGAAATTTTGAGCCTGACACACCTCAGGGCGGTGTATTGAGCCCATTTCTTTTTAATATTCTTATGCACCGTTTACTGTCTCTCCTCCCTGCTATCCCTGGAACCACTGTAACCTGCTATGCTGATGATGTCTGCATCCACTCCACTACCCCTCGAGACCTTCAGCGTGTCCTTCAAGACTTCTACAGGTCCTCTACCTCCTGTGGCCTCATACTCTCCCCAGAAAAAAGCAGAATCTTCGCTGCCGGAATCTCCGAGACCTGCCAGTGTTCATTATGGGTGGGAATATTATACCTCACTGCACACAGTATACATATCTAGGTGCACCAGTCAGGATCACCCCTGCTATGCTATACCTGCACGACAACAAATCCACCCCATGGTGAAAAACCTTCTTGATCGACTGGAGCCTCGCTTCACTCCCATCAAGTGACTTGCCACCAGGGCCACAGGTATATCTATCCCCATGGCTAAAACCCTCTATATCCTCTTCCTAAGGTCAGTTGTTGACTATTTATCTCCTGCTCTAATTCAATTACCCACACAGGCGTTACAACCTCTAGAACTGTTCCAGAATAGAGTAATGAAGTTTATCCTAGGATGCCCTCCTTCCACTCGGATAGTCAACATGCAGACCGAACTCATGTTACCTCCATTAATAGAGAGAATTTATGCCAATGTAACTTTGTTTTCTGTTAAATGTCTACACTCTCCACAATTTACTCCAAACTTCTCTGCTGTCCTCAGAGCATCACTTGACAAAGAGGCACCAAGACCTCAACTCCGGCCAGGGGGCCATAGCCTAGTTAGGGCAGTATGTGAAAAT
Source organism: Macrobrachium nipponense (assembly GCF_015104395.2). NCBI lineage: Eukaryota > Metazoa > Arthropoda > Malacostraca > Decapoda > Palaemonidae > Macrobrachium > Macrobrachium nipponense. The sequence continues at coordinate 103,433,409 of NC_087206.1, read as the reverse complement.
CTTCGACACCTTGATATCGGTGTACCTGAGCAAGCAGTCATCCAAGATTTGCCACCATGGCGGGTTCCTATTCCTGCTGTCACTTTCACACCAACCTCTAAAGATGCCCATACCAGTCTACAGAAGCAGCTGGTTTTGGAAACAATATCCAGTGTCAATTTCAGTTCCTGCAGGACACCACATCTACGTTGACGGCTCAGTACAGGCAGATGGAAGTGCAGCAGGTGCTATGTTCTCCCCTACTTTAGAATCTCCTGAGGGTGGGTGGCATGGTCGTAGGCTGCCAAACTCATCCAGTTCCACTTATTGCGAACTTCAAGGTATCTGGGATGCAGTAACCCTACTTGTTAGAAGAAATGTGAATGGATTAGTGATCTGTGACTCCAAATCTGCACTCCAGGCAATGACATCTTCTAGGCCCAGCTGTGGCCGTGTTGTGCGAGACATATTGTGTCTATTGTGTCAACTCGCTGCTGCTACAATGCCTTGCTTGTCTTGTCCTTCATGTGGATGCCCTCCCATATTGGGCTTGCTGGGAATGACATGGTAGACAGTCTTGCTAAAGCTGCCTGCACGCTGGACCTTGATGACAGAAATGTTGAGCCCTCACTTCGCTGCCTTAAACATAGAATATATTCAGCAGCTTTTGCCTGTACAGTACAGCGTAGGGATGCAGAGAGGGGCACTAGTGTTTCCATACAACATCATGATAACTTTCTGCAGAGCCGTCACAAGTACCGGCGACGTGGACTCATGGTGCGTAGGCATAATGTCGTAAGTGCCAGGATAAGGTTGGGATATCGTCCTGTGTGGCAGGTTGGACAGACTAGATATACCACACTACACCTCATGTAAACTGTGTAACCTTGCTAATGCCAATAACCTTGAACACTACTGCCTTCATTGCCCCACTGTCAGGAATCTGTTACCTCAAGGACAAAATTTGCTTCAAACCTGCCAATATTTACTCAAAGATGACCACCTAGACGTAATTTTGACTCGTCATCCACATTTTGGTGGCTGCTAAACTGTCTGTTGCAGTTGTTGTGATAATGGAATACGATCTCATATGTTATTTTTGTAACTGATATACCGATGATTCAATGCAGTAATTTTTTTTCTGTCGATTTCTGATGTACTGTATGTAACTGCTAATATGTAACTTTGTTTGACGTCTTTGGGTGTAATAAATTTATTAAATAAATAATCTCTCTCTTTCATCCAAGGACACCTTCGATTCATCAAAATCTGAAACATTGCTTTGAGACAATATATTGCCTTTTAAAGGTTTCATTTTCATTGTATTTGCTCATAGTTCCCTAGTGACTGGACAGGTAACCGGAAGTGCTTGGTTCCGGCGCAAAATTCGTCAAATTCGACTTATTTGGTGTCATTTACATTGTATTTCTGGGTATCAAAGGAATTTTGTATTAATGCTGTATATCCTTTCATAGTGGCAGATTAGACGTTCAAGAATTCAAATAATAATATGAAAAAAAGTCTTTTAAACAACTGGGTGTTTGCCACATTGCCTTGTTATCATTAATGAAGGTACTCGTGACATATAAAGGTACATGTAATTTCTATTGTGCGACGAGTTTACGAAGAAAAAATGCTATCAAGTATTACTTAGGCGGTATGAAAGGAGTGTCCACCGTTGTGTTGACGGTATAAACGAATATGACGTGTTTTGTGCAAAGCATATTACTATACTAACTAGTAATCAACGTTAAGCCTGCAGGGTTGGGTTGCTAACTGAGAACGCTAGAAAACAAAAATATTTGTGGTTGTGTATTCTGTTCCCGAACAAGTTTGGTTTGAAGTAGTGACGATATTACCTGACAGAATTAAGAATTTGGAATTTTATGATTGACTACAGAACTGGGATATATTCTGTGACTTGGTAGTGTCGGTATAGAGTCAGGATTTCCTCTCTTTGGCAACAGTGAGGGAGGAATATTCTGTGACTTAAACCTAAATGGAATTTTAAACATTTTAACTACAAGCGTGTGTGGCTGTGTCCCAGTCATAACACATATTTTTTGTAAACAGTCATTAGACCCTTGCAGCAGTATTTATATATTTTAGCCATCGAAAATAAATTGATTAAACTTCCTCCTGGGAAGATGTGGCATCGTCCATCGAATGTCTAACATATATGAAAGTGATTGTAGGACGCGTTCCGCTCAATTTTGTCAATACACCAAAGCTGAATCGAGGTAAATATATCGTAAGTTTTACTTTTAAATGTACGTAGCCTTCATTACCAAATGAATCGCTTTCTCCCAAGGACAGTTACTCTGGCTTAAGTAACTTCATTTGAAATAGTAAATAGCTATTTCCACATCATTGAGAAATATTTTGAGATAGGTCTGGTAAAAGAACACACTAACGTGTTTTGTTTTAACTGGAACAACGCTTCAATAAGGGATATGAGTTATGAATGTGATGCTGACAAATTTTTTTACTGATAGCTATAGATATTGAAGTATAAAAAACCCCTAATTTCCTCAAATACCCAACTCGTATGTAGTCTTTGTTTGTACATTTTTTTTTTTTTTTCGGCCAGACTTGGCAAGGGAGACTTGTATCAAGATTGAGTGAATCTGACTTTGTCAAAAACTGCTCGTTTCCCTCACTCTGCCAATTGCTCATCTAAATCAGTGGTTCTCAACCAGTGGGGAAATCCCCCCACCCCCTAGGATGAGGGGGGGGGAGAGAATTTCAGAGTTTCAGGGGGGTGGAATTGTGACCACTGATGGGCAGGCTTAAACTGGCTCTAGAATACACAAAACTGAGAGGTCACGTTGGACTCTCTCCCCTAGTTTGCGCGTTTGCGTTCGTATTTTGTTGCTTATCATTTGGAATGCACCTTTTGAAGCAGATAATTTTGGAAAGGGGGCGTTGGGATGACATTCTGACATAAGGTGGAAGGGTGCATGGGTCTAAAATGGCTGATAACCACTGATCTGAAGGAAATACCTGATGAGAATGTTGAGGATTATATAAAAAAATTTCACTCCAATGCACCAAATAGTTCAAATAAATTCTGCTGAATCTCGACGCACTTGGTATCACAAACATCAGCAGTATTTTATGAAGGAAATGACACAGCTTGCCATTCAGTCAGACTATGTAATTGTTTACAGATTCTGAACTATGATATACATTCAGGACTGATTTTAATAGCAGAAACTGTAGTGATAATAATTATTGTCAATTGCAGTTGGCATTACTGAGTGATAGCCCATTTTCCTGTTTTGTCATGAAAGAAGACATTTTGAAATCAGTGATCATGGAATGATTGTCAATAATAGCTCAGTCCCTTTTTATGCTCATCCATATGTGAACATTTATATCGAAGTGTTTCTGATCTATTATTAATTATTTGTAATGTATTAATGCGATTTTTTTTTTTACAAACAAGACTTCGCTTGAAACCCTAATCAATCAAATTTGAGTTTTTGCTTAACAGAAGACTTGGCTTGTATCAAAAAGACTTCATAGAAGTATCGAAACTCCTTTAGGTACCAGGAACCATAGACCAGGAACCAGGAACCGAAAAACAAGGACCAGAAACTTGGAGCCGAGAAATAAGAACCAGGAACCGAGAAACGAGGACAAGGTACCAGGAGTCAAGAACCAGGTAGCAGGGATTGTGAACCATGAACCAGGAAACAGGAAACAGAGACTATGGACCAGGAAACAGGAACCACCAACTAGGGACCGAAATTCAAGAACCATTGGTCATGGACCAAGATGAACCAGGGATCAGGAACCATGGACCAAGAATCATGAACTAAGACCAGGAAACAGGAACCACGAGCCATCGACAAGAACCAGGGACCACAAACCTTGGACCAGGAAACAGGAACAAGTGACCATGAACCAAGAACCAGGGATCATGGACCAGGAATCAGGAACTGTGGACCAAGAACCAAGGACTACGAACCAGGTATAGGATACTGCTCAACCCTCATTACATGGCAGGAATGGGCCCTGCCTTATAATCGGAGAGTTATTCGTTTATCTGGTCGAATAATTTAAAACATGAGCCCATTAATCTGTCAATAATTTAAGGGAGAGAGAGAGAGAGCTTATTTTAAATAAAGAAATTTGATACAACAATGGGTTACTAAAATTTGCATGGGACTGAGTTCTAAATATTTTACTAGAAATGCCACTTTAGATTATAAAAAATACAATTGAAGTCAGAGAAACTTAATTTATTTCTAAGTGTATAAAGTCTGTATAAAAATGGTGTATTGACTGTAAGATAGTCGACTCTAACATATGTACAGAATTACACTCTTATAAACCTCATTTAATTCATAAACTGATTTATGTTTAATATTAAATGCCAGGTTTGTCTTATATTTATTCAGCCTATGAATCAGACTTTTTTTTTGGTCTTAAGCTGGAATTACGCCAACACGGGCTCTTGCTCATAAGGCAGCCCGTATGTAACAATAGATGATTTGAAATGAAAAAATTCTCGTGAATACAATAAGTTAAAAATATGGTCGTGAAGTGAAAAGTTGGAAGGTGAGAGAGAGAGAGAGAACTTTTCTGAAGGTTTTAACTACGAGAGAGAGATGGAACTTTTCTGAAGGTTTTAACTACGAGAGAGAGAAGGAACTTTTCTGAAGGTTTTAACTACGAGAGAGAGAAGGAACTTTTCTGAAGGTTTTAACTACGAGAGAGAGAGAGAGAGAACTTTTCTGAAGGTTTTAACTACGAGTGAGTGACTGAGTGAATGCCAGTCCTGGCGAGTCGAAGATGGCCAGTAACGAGAAATAAAAAAAATCGAAAAAATTTTTTTTAAAGCCCTACGGAGACTCCTTACCTTATTTGTCCACAATCTAATATAACGAGATACTCCGCTGTAATGTGGACTTAATAGGAGGTCCACTGGTTTATTGAGGTAACAGTTGAATGCTGGTCAAAGGTTGACCATAGTTGCTAATAGACATCCCAGCATCTCGTATGCAGGAAAGCATCACAGCACTGCCTCCTTCTCGCCCTCAGTATCCATCATATTGGCTAAAAGGGATATACCATATTAATTCACCCATAATATTAATATAAATTATTGGAAGGAGAGTCAGCCAAAATGACTGTTGCTGAAAAAGGAACAAGAACTCAGAGTATGACATCGAATAACTCTCTTATGAAGAAAGAAGTCGGGTGAAAGACAATTATTTAAAGAAATCATATAAATGAGGAACCTAGAAGACAGGATCGCCCAGCACAAAAGAAAAAAATTACTCCTTAATATAAATGTTAAAGAAATCATAATCTTAAAGATACCACTAAAACTACGTTAGTACCATAAAATTTATTGTCACGAGCTAGTGTTGTTTTATCAGAGTCAAAACAGTGCCTATTGGCCAGCAAGTTTTAGCTAATCAGGGTCATAATGATGCCTATTGCCCATCAAGTTTTAGTTAATCAGGGTCATAACAGTGCCTATTGGCCAGCAAATTTCAGTTAATCAGGGTCATAACTGTGCCTATTGGTCAGCAAATTTCAGTTAATCAGGGTCATAACAGTTCCTTTTGGCCAGCAAGATTTAAGGCCTGTCCACACGACTGGCCTGATCACCAGACCTCCCCTCTAAAGGCCTGTCCACATGACCGGGCCTGATCGGCCGACCTCCCCTCTAACGGGCACACTTGACGGGCAAACCGTCAAATTGCCCGATAGGTCTTGTAGCAAAATCACCGTGATGGTGCCCGATGGCTTGAGCTTCGACCCTCGCAGACGTACGTTAACCATATGCATTTCTTATACTGAGCTATTCTTTGCACCATACTCTCTTCTTTTTCATCACACACAAAGCAATTATCATGCTACACAATATATTCTTTGCACTAGGCACCATGTTTATCGTACGGCACTGAACACACTACTGGCATCATCGGGCATGCCCACCTCTCCATTGCCTCACCCGTGTGGACAACATTCCCGAGTAAGCCCGCCAGAATTTGACCATCAACCCCAGAGCACGCTGATCAGGCCCGCTCGAGTGGACAGGCCTTAACGGGCACACTTGACAGGCAAACTGTCAAATTGCCCGATGGGTCGAGTAGCAAAATCCCTATGGTGGCAGCCGATGGCTTGAGCTTCGACCCTGGCAGACATACGTTAACCATATACATTTCTTTTACTGAGCCATTCTTTCCACCATATTCTCCTCTTTTCTTCTTTTTCATCCAACACAAAGCAATTATCATGCTACGCAGTATCTTCCTTGCGGTAGGCACCATGTTTATCGTACTGCACTGAACACACTACTGGCATCGTTGGGCACGCCCACCTCTCCATCGCCTCACCCGTGTGGACAACACTCACGGGTAAGCCCGCCAGAATTTGCCCGTCAACCCTGGAGCACGCCGATCAGGCCTGCTCGTGTGGACAGGCCTTTAGTTAATCAAGGTCAAACAGTGCCCATTGGCCAACAAGTTTCAGTTAATCAGGGTCATAACAGTACCTATTGGCCAGCAAGTTTTATTTAATCAGGGTCATAACAGTGCCTATTGCCAGCAAGTTTTAGCTAATCATGGTCATAACAGTGCCTATTGGCCAGCAAGATTTAGCTAATCAGGCTCATAACAGTGCCTATTGCCAGCAAGTTTTAGTTAATCAGGGCCATAACAGTGCTTATTGGCCAGCAAGTTTTAGCTAATCAGGGTCATAACAGTGCCTATTGGCCAGCAAGTTTTAGCTAATCAGGGTCATAACTGTTCCTATTGGCCGACAAGTTTTAGCTAATCTGGGTCATAACTGTTCCTATTGGCCAGCAAGTTTTAGTTTATCAGGGTCATAACAGTCACAGTCCCTATTGGCCAGCAGGTTTTAGCTAATCAGGGTCATAACAGTACCTATTGGCCAGCAAGTTTTAGCTAAGGTTCATAACAGTGCCTATTGGCCAGCAAGTTTTAGTTTATCAGGGTCATAACAGTGCCTATTGGCCACCAAGTTTTAGTTAATCAGGGTCATAATGATGCCTATTGGCCAGCAAGTTTCAGTTAATCAGGGTCATAACGGTGCCTATTGGCCAGCAAGTTTTAGTTAATCAGGGTCATGACTGTGCCTATTGGTCTGCAAGTTTCAGTTAATCAGGGTCATAAAAGTGCCTATTGGCCAACATGTGTTAGTTTATCAGCGTCACAGCCGCGCCTATTGACCCCAAGTCGACTAGAGCCCAGCTTTGCTGCTTGTAATTTCTAAGTAGCATCTTCAGAAGTCTTTTTCATAAGTAGTTCATTGTTGTCCAGGAGATATTTTTTAGTATTGAAACCTGCTACTGGTTTAATATTTCGGGATATAATCTCCACGTTAATTTCTTCTAAGTTTAATGTACGTATCAGGTAGCTTAGCTTTATTCAGGATGTATTAACTGACGAGCATTTACCTAAAATTTTTATAAGTTCACATTCAGCATGTTTCAGGATCCGTAGTTGCCTTGCTAAGGTTTCTTATCACTAAATCTACTGTTAGTTCATTCATTATATGTCATAGTAGTTTTTTCTATTTGAATTTATCTATCAGCTGTTAGGCAGATCATTGTTTTGGCATGTTTATTGTTATATTGAATTCCCTACTAGTTTAACAATAGTTATGTGGTACCTCAGCATACAACAAATTTCATGGTCCTTTCTATGTAAGATTCATAATCCAAATACTACAGTGTATTTCAAGAGAGTTGCATTTCAATTTATTGCCAATTTAAAATGACTATTAGCTATCAATTATATTCTGTAGGTTTCAGGACACATAGCTTTGTTTTGCCTTGAATATTATATTAGTTTCTTATTAACCATAAGTAGATTTGTTTTGCCTTAAATATTATATTAGTTTCTTATCAACCGCAAGTAGCTTGGTGTATCCGGATACATATACGTAGTTGATTTAATTTTCTTATTCGGTATTAGCTACCTGGCATTTTTCAGGATACATTTCTATATGCATAAGCTTCATAAGTTTAATATAGTGGATAAAAAAATCAGTTTGTTTCAGAATACGTAGCATATATTTTTTTTAGATATACTAGAAGTTTGATACAGTTATATCTTGAAATATAAAGCCTTCACTTGAATTTCTAAGCAGTGATAACATCAGCTGCCAAGTACTGTAGCCTGGTGCATAACACGATACGTAATATTCATTTAATATTAGATAAACATAAATTCCATCATAGCGTAATATCAACTATTAGATAGCCATGGCTACATTTTTACTATTTCATATCGAAAATCACGTTTGTTTAAGGATAACTTGTTCATCAACTTTGTTTTGATTTGCATACATGATCAGCAACATAAAGTTCATCAGTTAGAAGGAACAGGTTTCGGTGATTTTACGGAATATCATGACAGCAGATAGTTAGGAATTGTTGTGTCTGGTAGAACCTATGAGGTATTAACCTTTATAAACTGGGTAATATTTTATTCCGAATTACGTATTTTTCTGTTATCTATTTCTAATAAATCTGATAGATATTCTTAAACTAGCAGCCTCCATAGTAGGGACATGGAATTAGGCTTTTTATATGTTCCTCGTAGCTTTAATCCATAGCTTGTCTCTTTGTTGATGTATATAAAGTTTCTTTGGAATTAATTTTGTAATTGTGTTGAGGTCTTGCTTTATTGCAATGTTATGTAACCACTGGTATTTGTACTTTAAAGCTTAGGTTGTGAGAGGCTTCTTTTTAATACAGGAAAGATATCTCAACCTGAACCATTTAAACGTTTGCACTGTTAAGCCAGGAGATATGTCAAAATTAGTTTATTAGTTTTATCTAAAACCTTAGGGCATAAAGAACTTATTCTTTTCAATTGATTCAACGAATCTCCGATTCTTGTGCAAACCATGTCATGACAACTGTTTCTTGCTTGACATTAGACATACACCAATTAGAAGTTAATACTGTAACTACTGGAGAGTATCTTATCAAGAACATCATTATCATGGCATCTCTGCATATTTCAAGACACTGTTGCATGTGCTGCTGCTTTCACTGTAGTATGGTATTGTTGTCAAATGTACTGTAGATGGATAAGTAAACTCAAATTCCAAGCATTGCTTTAAAGAGAATTATAAATCCCGTATTAACAATAATACAATATACATTAAGTTACATTGAATGCGTTATTTGAGCATAACTGGGATTCTTATGAAAACTCCATTCTAGGTGAATGAACAGTAAGCAAACTCGATGAGTTACGTTAAATAAGGTTAGGCATTGTTAACAGTGGTCTCTTTGAATGTTCTCTTCAAGTTTCAGTAGAATGTTTTTGGTATATGTACTAATAAACGTTTAAGAAGCAATCTCGGTTATGCGATGGGTTTATTCGTCTTAATGTTACATTGATTGATAGACTTTTGGGGAAGATTAAAATCATCTTAGGATCTAGACAATAATATTTTCCATGGAGCACTGAATATTTTCAAGACCTTTACTGCGACAGGGAAATTCATATCCTAGTGGACTTATCAGGAATGAGAATAGTAACTGTTTGGTTAATTGATATCATTACTTATGGATTATAGTTGCAAGTAGACATTCCATAAGACGGACTCACAATGAAGCCATGTAAAATAAGTAACCACATAAAGTACAAGGCATTTCAGGCCCCAAAGAATTTCGAACAGTTGTCAAAGGTGACATTTTGCCAGAAGAGTTGTGTCTCAGCTTAGTGACTGAAACATTAGGTATATCTTTGCTACAACATAAGTACTTTGAGAATTTTGCCTTTATTATCTCTGAATGATAGGTTTCTGTAGATTTTAGAATGCCATGTGCTACAGTGTCTTAACATATGGAGATTTTTTAGGTTAAGGTATCAATATTTTCTTGTTTGTCTGCTTATATGTTTCTGCAATTCCCATTGAATTTAAGTGATTTGATCAGTTAATTGTTGTTGTTAAAGATTTAACTTTAAAAATTAAATAATTGAAAATGAAAAAAATTACTGCAATACCAAATTCTGTTGATTTAAAGTTTGAATAATGGAGAAATTATTGTAATACCAAATTGTACTGACTTGTTACACGAACTTCTGTATTTCAACTTATTTATCAGTTCTCAAATCGTAGCCTTGAAGGTTATAATTACTTTTGTTATTTCTCAGCGCAGCAAAAAACCAAGAAAGTTATATCAGTGTACAATGTTTCCTTAGTTATGGTACATCATGTGGACTAACTAATATTGTAGTCGGTTAGATAAACTTAGAATTTCGAGACTCACAGCTACGCAGTTTTCCCCAGTGACCAACGTTTGAAGAAATATGAAGTGCCAATATAATTTGCATAGTTATTAGCTACAGAAACACGATAAATGTGTAAAATCATATAAATAACCAAGATATTTTCTTATACTTTCTCTCGCCTTTTCGTTCCATTCTGACTAGACCTTTCTTCGTGTGAACTTAAATTCATACACTACACATTCAAGGGCAATTCTCCAGTCACCTGTCAACTGCTAAAGAAACTTTCTATATTTACAACACAACTTGCAGGCATTCTGTTTTCACTGGAGAAGTAGTCCTGGTCGCCTGAACACTTGGGAGCAAGAACTTTTTACTTTTCATGCTATGATGAAGTCTCTCTCTCTCTCTCTCTCTCTCTCTCTCTCTCTCTCCTCTCTCTCTCCTCTCTTTAGTGAAGCAACTCTACACATTTTTGCTATGCCAAAGTTCTCTGAAAAATCAGTATATGGTTTTCTTTAGCGACTTCGTATATCTCACAAGTTTAAAAAACATCATTCCTACTGGAGAGTTCTACGAACATTTGACTTGCTTTTCTGGAAAAAAACACACAGTTGTTTTTGCCACTACTTCCAGAGACAGGGATAAGTAGTTCACTCTTACTATTTTCACATTTACATTCTTACTAAGAACACAAACTACGCTCCAAGGAGTTTCTGACATTACTTGCAGACACAGAGATTAGATATCTCACTCTTAATCAACCATTTTCACTTTCAAATTCTTTATGTAAACACATGCAATCTACACAGTTATCAGTATTCATTTGTACATAATAGACATTTGGATCTTAGATTGGTAGGGTATGAAACTCAAGTAAATCTTTGGAAATAAAGATACTGTAATTTTGTCACAATATTCTGAAATTAATGCCAGAGCTTTTTGTCGTAAATTTGGAGTAGTTAATGCTTTGTTTTATGATTTGGTTAGGAGTTTCGCCCTATGTTAATACTTGAGAAAGAAGACTGTGTACACAGTGACAACTAGCATAGTTCTATAAAGATTAAACATTAATCTACTAGCCTGAAACGTTTAAAGAGAAGTCAAGATTTTTGCTCATCATTAAGGAAGTTGAAGTACAGAAGCCCACATGTTTATAAATTTTGTAAATTAGAAAACTGGAAATATTTACCAATAAAGGACTTCCTTGGGGTCAGCATTGCAGTGCACCGGAGGGGGAAATGCCCCCAGCAGGAGGTATACAGTCAGTCGGTTACCAGTTTTGAAGCCGTCCCAAAGGGCTTAAGTTTTCTAAGCTGGCAGCTGATTGGCCGAGGTGCGGAAAAATTCTTATAAATGCTTCCCCTGTGCTTTCCCAAATGTCATTTAGTTTTCTATGTCTCTAGTGAGGAGACTTAGACCATTTCAAATGTCAAAGAATTATGTTACTGTACAGTGAGTCCAAGATGGGTGTAATAGGGTTGATATTGAGACAATCCTTGTATTTTGAATACTCATATGACCGTCTTCTTAAATAAACAAGTGCTTGCTTAGCATGTCGAGTCTTGATATGGTATGTTAAGCCTGTAGAAATTTGTGCCAAACGATGTGTAATGGCCAAAACACTATAATTATTCAATTTTTCTTTGACTAACTTGAGAAAATCTACGATTTTCAGACATTTTGACATTCTGTTTTCTGTTTACTTTTGAGATTTCGTGAAGGATTTTACTTGTGGAAAATTATAACTAGCAGAACATCATTTATCTGTTTTAGAGAATTTATTCATTGTAATTTTTGCTAACATCAGATCCGATTAATGGTGTCACACGCTGTCTTTTAATAGTATTTTACGTAGAACAGTTTCACGAATTTATTTCAAAGAATTGAATATTATTCATATCTTACCAGATGTCAACACTTCTTAAGTAAGTTTAGCAGAACACTTGGAAAGTTCAAAGTTATCCTTTTGGTCACGTATACAACAAAACTTTTCATTATATTTCGGACACATGCCGTCGTTTCTAAAGGTGGTACCAGCTTGGGGCTCAAACGCCTTCTCGTCTTAGGCTTGACATTTCATTCGTGTACATGAAATATAATAGGGATAAGTCCCCATAGATATAAAAGCCTAGATGTCGCATCGGCCGGCCGGACATACGTCATCAGGTCCGCCATCTTGGCGCGGTAATTCAGACAATGCAGCAGGCTGCAGTATATGACGTTTTTTCGCCACTATTCGCTTAATATTGCACGGATTTTCTTGTCTGATGGTTCGTCACAAAGCTTACATAATTCCCTACAAGAATCTAATAAAATAAAGTTGTTCCTTATTGTTTGAAAGTTAACTTGCAATGACTTTGTTTTAGCAGGTAGGGGGAAGGGGGGCTAGTTGTACACAAATGTTAATATTTACCCATAACTATTGCTGTAAACAATAATTAGAAATGCTGTGGTAAGACAGATTACTAAAGTAGGCCTACAGCTATGGATCTGTGCAACTTAAGTAAAATCTTTGTCTCTTGAAGTGCTCTGTTAAAAAATCCCCCAATATAATTTTTGGCACAGGCCTACAAGTTTAAGTCATAAAACTGTAGGGTTGAGCCTAAAATAAACTACAGTAGGCCCTAGAATAACTAGGATTTCTGTGTTATCTAGCCTTTGCGGGGTGGGGATTCTTCCAAAATTTTGGAACGGGATGCTCCTCAGTGAATTCTGACCTCTAGACCTGGCTTTGGAAAATTTAGGGGGGATCAAGAGACCTCGTCTAGTGGCAAAAATGACCTATCTCTAGACCTACCTTTAATTTGCTCCAGACTAGGATATATCATTATGGCAAGCATTAAGCAGTTTCAATATAGCTCATCTCTAGACCTATGTTGTCAAGGACCCAAATTATTATACCTTGTTTGGGATAAGGGCCTGGGCCATCTCTATACTTCTACCCTTCCAGAAGGGGACCCATCTATAGACCAAAATTACCAAAATGAGCCAATCCTGACGAGCAACCCTGTATACCTGGTCATAGTAAACCCCCCCAAGCCTTTCAGCCTAGGCCACAATCATAAGGCCAGTCTAATTTTTTTTTTCAGCTAACTGTTCATTGGTTTGGTCACACATGTAAATTTAAAGCTATGGGTGGCCTTATGGGTCATTAAGCCTATACTTTGAAGTAACAACTCTCAAATGTATTTGCACAATGATATATTTTCATGATATTTGTTCTTACATTGAATGTATATATAACATTTGTTGTACATCTGTGCATTTATTTATAAATATTCCCAGCAGTTTAAACAAGTTTTTTTTCATTGCTGTTTCCAAAGTTTAATGATACTACATTGTAATGATAATCTATATGCATTGATATCAAATTAGCAGGCTATATCAAAACATCAACAAAAACTCATTATGTGCCTTGCTTGGCCATTTAGTTCTTATTACAAGGACCAGATTAACACTTTAATATTACATAGCTATAATGCAGTGAAAGAAATCGAGAAACATCAAATTAGTGTCCAACATACACGATTTACCCTATTGACCTAATGGCCCTTAAACAATATTGTTTTAACCATTTTTTTTTGTAGGCTGTCTTATCACAGCATTTCAAATTGTTTACAGCAATAGTTATGAGTAAATATTAACATTTGTGTACAACTAGCCCCCCTTCCCCCTACCTTCTAAAACAAAGTCATTGTAAGTTAACTTTCAAACAATAAGGAACAACTTTATTTTATTAGATCCTTGTAGGGAATTATGTAAGCTTTGTAACGAGCCATCAGACAAGAAAATCCGTGCAATATTAAGCGAACAGTGGCGAAAAAACGTCATATACTGCAGCCTGCTGCATTGTTTGAATTACCACCCCAAGATGGCGGGCCTGATGACGTGCGCCAGCCTATTCAGCTAGCGGCCGATGCGGCATCTAGGCTTTTATATCTGTGTAAGTCCCACGATGGCCAGTTTTAGAAGTCTGTGAGAGACCTTGCAAAGTTCAAAACATGTCAGTCAGTTAAACAAAACTGGGTGTTTGTTAATCTTGCATGAATTTTTATGAAAATCTTTGGCCTTAAATGGAGAGAAACAGAACTATATAACAAGGCTAACGTGTAATAATGTGTTCTCTGATATATTGGAAAGATTTTAAGGCTTAGAAATGTCATAGGCACGTTTAGAACAAATGTTTTCTTTGTCATTTATCGGGAAGAGGAAACAGTTTTTCATTCTTAGATCACCTTTCTTCCATAAAGTTTAATTTATTTAGACAGCATTCCCACGAAATGTTTGGTTAAAATTTAGACGAATCAGACGCCTTCAAAGAGATGGTTGTCATTTCATTACTGAAAATGCAGCACACCTTAATGGAAGTTTCTGAAATCTTTATGTCGGTTTATTATGGTTAAGTTGCTTCAGGTGCTAACAGGATTCCTCGTAATGTAATTTAGCCAGAGAAAGTTTTGTTGTTTTACTGAGATTTGTGCTGGCTCTCAGAGCTGGAGGTGCATGTCGCTGAATTGAGGTTTACAGAACACTTTGTTCACTCTCAGAACTGGAGATGCAAGTCCCTGATGTGAGATCTACAGAGCTTTGTGCTGGTTCTCAGATTTGGAGGTGCATATGGTACATATGGTTTACAGAGCTTTCTCAAGGAGCGATCCGCGAAGTGTCACGGGCGGAATTTCCCCGCCACGACATTACCAGGATACAAGAATATAATTTGTATACATATACACTTTTGTCAGTCTTATTGCCTGGAGACATGGGTCGGAGAATGGTACTGTGTCATTGTTGACACGGTGGGTATGAAGACACGTTTATGCTGCCTGGGAAATAGGGTAGGCCTGTCCTACCTGCTATTACATGATATTCCTTGTGTGTATGGGTCTTACTACTGATGAGGCCAGGTGATGTCTTCCCACTGGGAGGCAGTTGAAGTGTTGATTTCCATTTTAGGGGTATTAAGGGCACTGTACTTGTGATAGTAGTTGTGTTTTTTGGTGGGTACTTAGTATTTGTACGAGGCGGTATTGGGGGTATGTATTGTGGGGTTCCTGTTATGGTACTGAGGTTGTCACATGAGAATGGATTACTTGGAATGTGAGACATATGTGGTGTAGACATTATGGGTGGTTGAGTGTTATTACTGTTGGGTGTTAAGTGTTGTATGGTCCCCTGTATGTCAACCAACTTCTGGTGTAAGTCCTTGATTTGATTTGTTAAATCTCCCACTTGAGACCAAACGTCCTGGTAGGATTGAGTGAAGCTCTTAACTGTCTGTAATGTTTGTTGTGTTTCTTTTTCTAACTGAATTAGATCAATATATGATTCATCAGTACCAGTCGCCATTGTTACAATATTTCAAACACTTATATATAATAAAATAATAAAATGTAAACTACATTAAGAGACAATGCCATACATCTCCCTACAGAAATAATGAATATGCATGTAAACAAGTCATGACCTTAATCAGACAAAAATCAACAATATTGTATAAAGAAATGCATACAATACGACAAAACATTATAAGTGACCTACATAATATATTTAGGCACAGTGGGTCTGGATCAATAGCACTGGGCTACACATCCCACCGCTGCCACCAAATGTCACGGGCGGTTTTTCCCCGCCATGACATTACCAGGATACGAGAATAAGAATAATACTATTTGTATACATATACACTTTTGTCAGTCTTCTTGCCTGGAGACACGGGTTGGAGAATGGTACTGTGTCATTGTTGACACGTTGGGTATGAAGACTGACGTTTATGCTGCCTTGGAAATAGGGTAGGCCTGTCCTACCTGCTATTACATGATATTCCTTGTGTGTATGGGTCTTATTACTGATGAGGCCAGGTGATGTCTTCCCACCGGGAGGCAGTTGAAGTTCTGATATCCATTTTAGGGGTATTGAAGAAAATTCCTGGTATTCAGCTTGTTTCTTTATTACTCATTACATCATGCCAAATTTCTCCCAGGCTTAGTCTCTTGGACTTGATTAATTTACCTAGTCTTCAGAACTCCTGGACTAGATTTCTGGACTAGATCCCCTGGACTAGATCCCTGGAAATATTCATTTTATTTAATTCTTATTTCCAGAAATCAATACAAGAGTGTAGTTTAAAACAACAACAAAAATAATTCTTTATATTGAGACTTAAAAAAAAATTTAACAATTACAGATTATGGGAATTGCTTTTCCTCATAATAGGATAAGTATCAAACATGGAGCAACCCTGGAATCAATTAATTTACAATAAGGTGTAAATCACTTGATACGCTACTCCACATAGTACTAAATGTTTCTACACAATATAGGGTAAGGCTACCTAAAAGATTTCTGAGAAAAAACTTACTCTAAAATGAGGTAAAATTAGGCTAAGGTCCCTTTTAACAGGATATAGTCTAGCCTAGGCTTCTTCAGAAATCATTAAGGATAGCCTATGCAAAGTTTACATGGCTGATTTTTGACTAGGTTACAATAGGCCACAAAGTTAGGTTAGTTTAATGAGGGTACAGGCTAAGTCCTGTGTAATTAAGTTTTCAATGAATTTATATACATATAGCCCAACTATATTTATAAAAAATAGTCATAATTCCTCATTCAAACAGGATTAGTCTAGGGTAGGCCTTCTTAAATTACTGTATAGCCTAGTCTAAGATCATGACCGGCAGTGGAAATTTCCATGAGAGGTACCCTTTGGCACTGGTATTTGCAAAAACTTTATACAAACAAAACACTTATAACTGCTTCTTTAATGTTTTCAGCCCTGTCAAATGCTAAGTTACAACTCAAACTAACACAGCAAAATTTCAAGACAACTAATGAATGTGAAGTATCATTCACGACAATGGAAATTTTCTTCGTAAAGGCATTGCAACATGTTTGACTGGGCAGGCAACTCTGCACTTGAATTTCTCGTCTGCTACTGTTCTTTCATGATAATGATCTGTTCCAAATAATGCCCTAATGGTAATATTACAACTTGAAAGGCTTACCTTGCAAGGGATAGATAATCATTTGTATTAACAATTTGGTAAAATAGCCAAAACGAAGAGCGGACAAGTTGATGTCCCTCTCACACGAGAGCATTCGTGATTCTTACGTGTGTTGCTAGTGTTACCAAAATGCAGACAAACAATTCAGGGCAGCGCTCCATACTCATAGCGAAAGAAAAATAAAACAAGGGACTGGCTACACTGCCACACTCGTGTACAACAGAAACAAAAACATTTCACAGTTCCAATCACTTTTACATCAGCAGTGTAAAGATATTAGAGGAGGATGATGAATCAATTCCTAATAATTAAAGGAATATTTTTCCCATTACACTGTAATGACACAGTTGTACCCAGACTGAATATTGATAACCTGATCACTACCGCGAACTCCCTTGGGATACACCTTGAAGTTATTAATATTCACTAACTCACGCCGCGTGATATGAAGTTCAACCCTATCCAGCGAGGTCATACACCAACCCGAACCCTCAGTACGGTTGAGTCTCTCTTCCAAGTTATTAGCTATAAACTCAATAGCCTCCTCCAGGGAGTCATAGATCGAGTCAATCGTAGTGAGGGTGGGTGGAGTACATACATAAAAAGCACTTTTTTCATTCATGTCGCCTAGCATCCTCACGCTGGTGATAATAACGCACAAGTATAGCATAGCCGAGCGAATACCTCTTTCAAGGAAGTTACTGTGCACATCTTCGCGTAATCGGGTTATGCTACTACTTAACTTCATTGCCACATCAATGTGTGACCCTACTGCAGCCGCATAATGAATGCTCCTCACTACCTTATTACCCTCCGTTCTTTCCTAGTGGAGTGAAGATTCCCTTTCTGGTTCCTACACCTCCACCAACGCGCGATGCTTCATTATTATTATTACTCCCCATCAAATCTTCATCTAATGGGAAGTCTTCAGCGAAGGGATCTGTAAAGATCATTTTTAAATAAGCACCGGAGGTAACATGTATTATAATAATAATAATAATAATAATAATAATAATAATAATAATAATAATAATAATAATAATAATAATAATAATAATAATAATAATAATAATAATAATAATAATATTTTACCTGGATCGGAGGGTGGTGAGGATGATTCATCATGGCGGTTAGAGGCTTGGACATTTTCTTTAATGACGTGACAATCTGTGTGATAACAAATTCATGAATATCGTGTGACATAACATGAACGTGGAGGTTTTTATGTACATATATATAAACCCAATGCCCATTGTTAGTCATACAGTCTACATTCAACATGTGTAGCGATCACATCATATACGTGAATGCAATGCCTGTATAGGTACATTTCCAGAAAATCGGAGGAGTGTAAATTTACCAATAGGTTAGCCGTCCTTATATTCATTACCGAAGGAGTTGAATATGAAGTGGGGCTAGTGGGAGTCATTCTCCCGAAATTATATTATGCTATTAAACCAAGAGACGTTGATTTTACTATTCAATTTAACGCGATCTATAACGAGTCAGATGGGAAACGCGTTTATATGTATATTCATAAGTCCATTTCGGGTTTGTTGGGTGGTGATATGAATGTCATGACTAGAGCGTTTAATACGGAAATTATTGAACAATTATCTGAATTTTACGGAGAACATATTCGCGGAGCTATCAGCAGGGATGGTTTATTCTCATGGAATGATGACACGAAGAGAATGAGCATTCCACATATCGATGCAGGAGCAGCCAAAGTTGATATGATTGATTCAATTACGATTAAACTCAGTGCTAAAGCAGCTAATATGTTTGGTTTCAATGAAAAAGTCAGGTATTTAATATACAGTTCGGGTGCGTTGAGACCTCATACAGGTAGGAGAAATATATTCCATCAAGGTGTTGAATACGTTTACCTGTATTCGGGTATCAGTTCAACTTACCATATTGGGTTGATAAAATGGTTAATCTCTTAGACTGCTTCAACGTTAGGATGGCATGTGGTAAAGGTCCGCATAATGCCATTTATAAACCTTTAAATACCATTGACGTATTGGATTACATTACTATCGATGTCTCGGATCAGAACGGTGAAGAAATAATGTTTACTAAAAATGGGGTTCTATCATGCAGTCTGCATATAAGACCTAGATAAAACGCTATCGAACTTTTCTTATAAATACCATACGTGACATATACCCGTCATAGTATTTAACCGACATGGCTGGTGAACACACCATATATTTGAGCAGTCTCAGCTGTTTAGACACGTATACCAAAAATACACCTTCGAAATTTGCCAATAGATTACCTACACCTATATTATTACCTAATGGGGTTGAATATGAAGTAGGTTTAGCTTCGATCATGTTCCCGGGGAGTTATTACGCTATATTATCCAAAGATGACTTATTCACTCTCGAATTTATTACAGAGCATCATAAACGTGATAGGCATACATATTTGTATAGACCGAGAATAGCAATGTTAGAGGGGGATATGAAGAGACTCGTGAGAGCTCTTAATAAGGACGTGTATGATTATTTGAAAGTTTATCACGGTGATAATTTCATAAATTATTTTAATAGTAACGGTATATTTCATTTGGGATGAAGATTTAAGGAGAATTACTATATCACGTATCAAGAGAGAGGAAATTGAGAACGGGGGACGTTAAAAGTATATACGTCAAATTTAGCGGAAAAGCCGCGAAATTATTAGGTTTTCATATTAATACCGGTTATGAAATATATGGCGGGCGTGAACTGAATGAACACATTTCCCTTGATTCTCTACCTGATAATTGTGGGGTAGATTATATATATGTGTATACGGATATAGTTCAACCGACGATTTTTGGCGGGAGACTAGTAAATATATTGGACTGTTTTACTTTAGCAAGTGGTAGAGGAAAAGGAATACATAATACAGTCTACAAATTGTTGAACACGAACATCTTGGATCAGATTTCTATTCTTATCACGGATCAAAATGGTCCACCTTTTACATTTCACTAAAGACTCGAGTGTTACTTGCCTGCTCCGTATAAAACTAGAGGAAAATTAGATGAATAGGTGCGTAATATAATTCGATGTTCACCCTTGGCATTCCTTATTCGTGATCGTAACACCCTCGAGTGAACTAGAACTTGCGAATCAAGCTCCCACTTAAATTGTTTTGGGAATAGTATAAACAGTAAAATGAGAGTGTTATTTCGCGCCTCCTTCAGAGGCGGAATTTAAAATAAAAACTATTTTTATCAGACCCTTTATTAAGGAGAGGAGCGGGATTGAGGATATTTCCGTTTTCTATCCCGGCCGCAGAAGGGGAAGCGGTTTTTTTTCGGCCATAGTGGCATTGCACGTAAAGTGCTTCCTTTCTATTAATGCCTGCGAAACCTTCAGTTAATGAATTCGGTAGATCTGTGTTATCTGATATGGTAAACAGTGGTTTACCTTTAAAAAGAATCTATAAAACGAAATGGTATAAGGGCCCCACAAAACTACTGGACAACGAATTTTAAGCGGTACTGGAAGGAGAAGAAGGAAGAACGAGCGGAAGAAAACAGTGATGAAACGATTAGTTAGACGGTCGAGTGTGGGAGGAAAGAAAAACGGAGGAAGAGGAAGGGCACACGAGTTAAATCTAGGAGTAAATATAATAAGGACGTGTACGATTCTTTTGTAACTCATTCATCAATTGACATTCGGCGGGTACGCACTCGTTCTACCCTTCATCTAAAATTATATAAACACAAAACATGGCTAGCGTAGTTCCTAAACCATACCCAAGAACTGGTAATCAAGTTCCTGTTTCATCGTATATTGCGGGTATAGCAGAATTGTTCCGAATGTTAATAGACGGAGAATTATTGAAACTTCAATTAATTCAAAGGAAAGACTGGATTTTACACCTTGTAATATTTCCATAAATCAAGTCTATCTTGATAAATATATAGAATTTCTTTCGCGTTAATGGGGTGGGGGGCAGGTTCTTTCTTAGATTTGTCAAGTATAGCTTTAGAATTATATATCACAATAGATAGGGACGACACGCAATTAGCGGATGATGTCCATGTGTCTGTCGTTAATGGTATTAGTAATACATTATTTAAAGCCGCTTCGTTTTCTTGAATGAAAAGTTGGTGGAATCCTGTCCGGTATTTAACTATCAATCATATATCAAAATGTTGAAAATGATAAAACCCTCGGCATTACCTACCACCAGCCGGGCGGGATTTTTATACGATGACTATCATGTAACACAAGGGGTAACTCGGCAATTTACTGCCAATACCTTCGGTCAAACCAGCAGGTGGGGAGACGAAAGTTATGGGTGACATTAAAACAAGGGGCGTGCATACATATTTTCCACTTCTTTTGGATATAGCGACTATAGACATGTATTTACTGGATTCGGTTGATTTGAGACTTAGACTCGAATTAGCGAATAATAACTGGGTTATGGGCACCCACACAGACGGACATTTAAATGTGCTGAATGTAGAAAAGGCTAAATTATGGATCGATAGAGTTACCCCTCATTATAACGCAATGTCGGCTTTAAATGAAGCGATAGCAGTTAATCCTATACAATATATATTTGATAAGACTTTATACAAGACATACATTATTGGGCAAAATGAAAATTCGATTTTAATTGATCAGCCTTTTAACAGTTGTATACCTGAAAAAATCACATTGGCCATGATTGATATGGAAACATTTTCAGGTGATTATATTAGGGCTTGTGCCTTGTATGATAAGGCGCCCTATGAGGTAATGTTAGACTTGCGATAATCTTACGCTAAGTCGGTTGGTATTGCACTTCCATCTTCAATGGAGTGTCTTGGGGTTTGTAGATCACTTACGAAGTCAGTATTATGTTCTTGGTTATTACGACGATGTGTTAAAATCATGATGATTCGGTGAGGAGGTTCTTGTAGAAAACACGAAGTATAAAAATATATATATTCTTCTGAAGTTTTTACTTTATGGTGAAGATCAGGTATGATTGTACAAGTCTTCTAACAACGATAGCTTGATCGCTTCTGCCAATGATGATGGCTACTTCTGTTCTCTCTACATGATAAAGCTTAGGTAAAGAGATACAGGTCTTCTAATGACGATAGCTCACTCTGTTCTGCCTGTTCTACATCTCTGTTACAAGTTATGAAGGAAGCAGATAGTAGCTCGAACATATGAACATACTATCAGATGACATAGTTACATACGAACACACAATCAAAATGAGACACGCTACAGATCACGTAGGCCGTTTGAATTATAGGTCGCGGTAGTTGTCTCAAGCAGGGAGCTTGGACTGTTTCAAAACAAATGAATGACCACAGATGGACGGCATGTCACTTAGCCTACATACTTTAGGGTATACGTCATTTTAGCGTCTCTAGTCTGATCACATTCCTGCAAGCAATCTGGTTGACCTCTTTAGTTTTAGTCTTTTATATATATGGACTAACATTATATTTTTATTATGTAAACACTTACATTAGCTCGGTCAGCTACCAAAACCAGCTACTGAATATACTCAAACTTGACTTGCATTTGACTTATAGGAGTGTGATAACAGAACTATGTGAATATATTATATATATCTATATATAATATATATATATATATATATAAGTAAATAAAAATTCATTGTGTACATGAATTGATTCAAGTAATAAAATATAAAACAATGATATTGGTAAATAATAGTGATCACGTGATATATAATGATACAGTTTTTCACTTCATCTCATTAAGATACATATGCTACAGAAAATACTAATGTACTCTGATAATGCATAGAATGAAGATTAAAAAATGATAAAAATCATTTATTTTTAACTGATAAAAAAATTTATTCATATGAATTGATAAAATTATTAATGTTTTATGATGATTGATTCGGTGATTTTTATGCTAAATGTTATATATCTGATTCATTAATCCATATACTAACTCATATATAACTGCAGTTATTGGTAAGATAAAAAGGTAACAGATTGATTATAGGCTACCTGATTTGTTTATACATATGTATATGGATTCATGTAATTATGATTAATATATGTGCACTTTAAATAGATTCCTAGTGCGTACACGCAAAAAATATATTTCGATTCTGTTATTTATGATCATTTATATATATAGGATACATGACCGAGGTTATACTACTTCACATTTAACTAGCTTTCGAACAACTTTTCGTCCATTACACAGTTCCAGACAACCACCTATAGCCAAATGAAACGGCCATTTTCAATGGTTAAAACAAGGGGAAAATTTGCCTGGGCGGGTCCAACGTTCTATTTTGCGCTCATACTTATTCTCTGCATTCCTAGCTACACGATTACATTCGCGATGAATAAATCATCCCCAGCACGAGTCCTTCGCCAGCAAAGTAGAGTTGAATATCCTTCGGGTCGTAATTTGTCGGAAGTATGTCCCTTTTGTAGTCGATTCTGACAGCCGCCGGAGCATTCCGCATTAAAACGAGATTAACGACGAGATACGGTGTCGGTCGAAGAAGTCCATGAAATTCCTTTCACATTGTAGGCGGTTGTTACTTGACTGTAGTCGTCCGCTGCGACGAACGTTTTTTGATTTTTGAAGTTGCGATGTGAAACTCTCGTACTGCAGGATACTGTAACCAGGTTCCATTAATCAGCCTGCAAGTGAAATTATACTTGTCACAAGGGCAAAGTAAATTCAGACGACATCCAAATACAGGGGAGGGGAGAGAGCCATTTAGACCAGACTTAACACCCATGAATTCGCTGATATTTTGGAATTCAAAAGAGTCCGCTGTACAAACTTTTTATCCCATGGCATAACAATGTGAACCTATCCAGGTCTATGATGACTGTAAAAATATCCATAATTATAAAAATAAACAGATATCAATACGAATCCCAAAGAAAATTCTATATTACTGGTAGTAAGTTACTAGACAAAGAAGTGGAAAACGGAGCTATTTGTAAGATTGCCAGGCAACATAAGAGTCAAAGAGAAGATTAATCATGATTCTGTATTTCTCTATGCTAACTGAAATTAAGTTGTGATAAAATCTGATCCTATGTGCCCCTAACAAAAGTTTCATATTCAATTTTCTCGCGCGCATCCTCTGAGGTTAATTTTTAAAAACTTTATTAATAGGTAGGAGATGCAACGAAAAAACCCACTATGTAACTAATTTCTAAATACATTTTGGGGTTTTTTTCAAGAAATGTGACACTTTTTCCCCATGAATGTTTTACTTGAATTGTAATAGACTAATGTTTGCAAGTAAATATTCCATATACATATCTTGATACTTCTAAATGTCTATGAGGTTCAGAAAAAATTAATTCATTTTGTTGTTATAGAAATTCTATTTGCTTATTTTGTTTATTAATTTTAAAATGATTGCAACTCCTTATTATTGGCATTGGCGCATACGGATAGACACGTCTGCCTTGCCCATGAGAAGTTCGGGCTAAGCATTCCTTTCTCCAGTCAATCTGCTTTGCAAGCGCGAGATGAAGCCTGTGCAAGCAGATATTTGGTTAAAGGATCAATGCTGATACGGCAAACGCGACAGACCTTCTAGAACCGATGAAGTCGTCATCAGCTTAAGAGTTACATTACGCTGTAATAAATACGACTTTAGGATAAATTTTTTTTTTTTTTTTTTAATACTCGACCCACACGAGAAGAATGCCTGAAAAAAAAAAACAGTACCAAAATTGAACATGTTGGAAATTTGCATGATTGTAAATATGTTAAATTAAATATTCCTTATTCAAACTAATGAAAAAGGTTTCCATACAAATTCTATATATATTATTAGCCCTGTATAAGATTCATATAGGATTATTCCATAGATAACATTTTCACTTCTAGACTTCCTGACTTTAAAATCTCTTTTATTTTATTTTATTTTATTTATTTATTTATTTATTATTATTTTTTTTTTTCATTGACTACGAATATAAATCACCGGGACAGACAATATGTCAGTAGGTTTTGGATATGTGTTTGAACTTTTAGCTTATTTGTCATTACTTAAAGCGTTAAGTTAGAGTTCAAATCTACGCATACGGATATTTATATTTGGATATTTAATTAACCTATGGTTACGTTTTGCTTATTGATTTTATCGTGATTCCTTTTATTATAATTTGTAACCCTTCCGACTTCTTACGGAGTGTATTATATTGACTCCACTTGTATCCATATTTATTTATTTTTTTTTATATTTAATTATTTATATATTTCTTTTATATATATTTGATAAATTAATGGTTGGCTTGAATATTGTGGAAAAGTGTTCTAGCGGCGTACCGTATAAGGAGTACTTGCGGTATTCAAGATAATGAATAAAGATAAATGGTATTTAAAACCAGCGAGAACCGCTATAATCCAGTTCGGATCCAATATCACGAGTTGTAACTCGTAAGACATTGACACTTCCTATTTAATTAACCGTTATTCTACCAAACCGATTGACTCTGGGTGATAAAATATATTATTGGTTTCTTAATGGAAAGGAAGTTCACACGAGTTAAGAAGATTATTGATTTTACACCACCCGAGTCAGAGATTATTGTGTTGAATTCCATATTTACTGATTTAGCACTCATAAATATTCCTAACGCACTCAATTGCAGTGTTTGTTTTTAGTGCTATTAATTCTATATACGTGTCAAGGAAACTATTAACACTAAGAAGTGTTTAGTTTTCTCTCTGTCAGACTCGTAATTCTGTTAATAATTCTACGTATAATTCTTTCAAGGATTGATTTGGCACAGGATAGGCCCTTAACTGGGACGGTGTCTTAGTGGATCCCTTGTTTTTTCATGACACGTGTTACAATTAGTTATGTGCTTTTTTATATCTGTAAGCATTGTAGGCCAGTAAAATAGTGATTTGGCTTTCTGTGACATAGTAGGGAACCCTGGATGACGGAATGCAACCAGTTATGACGATTGGTATGAAAGAGATTATTACTACTACCTGGTCGTTAGTCATCTGCTGTGTTCTCGGGTTTGCCTCGTCACGGACCTACATATAATATTACATTTGATTACATTATTTTGATATCACATACTTTTAAATTTATACTTTGCTTTAGGGTCTGCTCGAAGTGTTTATTGTTTTTTGCTTAGCCCGCTGAGCGCTGCCTGTGTTTCCATTCGAAGTGTTTATTGTTTGGTTGTTTATTGCTGCTGACTCTGTTCCGTTCGAAGTGTTTATTGTTTAGGTTATGTCTGTTGACTCTTGCTTTGTTCAGTTTGTAACAGTTCTGCGCTCCAACCCAGATATTCAATGCTCGCGATCTCTTGGGTTAAGGAATTTTCTTGTTTAGATACGGTTTTAACAATAGGCACGGATGTTTCTATATCTTTTAGTCCAATTAATGGTTTCTTTGCAGTATGGTGCGGGATTGCGGGATAATGCGTCAGCTATGATAATTGCTTTCCCAGGTAGATATCTTATCGTTGGCTCCAAAGACCTGAATGATCATTGTCACCGAGTTCCTTTTGGGACTGTGATTAAAGCCTTTGAAAAACTCGGTAAAGGACTCATGTTCAGTAAGGACCTTTATCAGGATAGCCATAGATTATGAACTTAAAATGTACTAGTGAGTTAAAGATACCTAGCCCTTCCTTGCCTATTACTGCTTATTTACTTTCAGAGGGCTTTAGTTTACGTGAATAAAAAACTATAGGAAAGAACTGTTTATCACATTACTGAAGTAGTAGTACCCTTCTTACCCCCCCCTTGGTCTGAGGCGTCTGTTACAATAAAAAAAAATTCCTTATTTAAATCAGGGATTTTTAAGTTAGGTGAGCTGCATTATTCCGTTTTTAAGATATCGAACGCCTGTTGATGCTTTTTAGACCATAATAAATCTACGCTCTTCTTCGTAAGATCTGTTTATAGGAGCTGTCATGATTGAAGAGTTACATATTTACATACGATTGTAATACCCACTACAGCGCCAAAGTGCTGTATCCCCCTTTTACGTTAATAGGTACCGGAAAGTTATGAATAGCCGACACCTTACCATGGACTACTTTAAGACCTTGACCAGACACATAAAACCTAGATAAACATGTTCGGTTTTTAAAAAACTCACATTTAGATTCTTTACTCTGAGATTATTTGTCTTTGTCCCTGTAAGCAATAGCTCTAGTTTATTTTTGTGAATGTACTTCTAAGGTATTTAGAAAAGATTATAAGACCAACCATATAAGCATGTAGGGTATCCCCTAAAAGTCTCCAAACACTATATTGTAATTGGGGCGCAACGTAAGCCGGAGGCATACGTAAAAATTGATAATGTCCCCTGAGTGTGCTGAAAACAACGGTGTATGATGGTACAATCACTTAGGTAATGGTTAATCTGGTAAAAGCTTTTAAGTAAGTCCAAGCTGGTGAAAAATTTATTCTAACCTAACAGAGATAAGATGTCGTCGGTACATGGCACTGGAAACTATCGGGAGTCGTTTCCTTGTTTAAGCGACAGAAATCTACGCAGATACGCCAAGTCCGATCTTTTATGGCTGACGTTTGAGGGAAAAATTATATGGGCTATTTGATTCCTAATGCTCCTATTACTAACATTTTTCACTTCGTCATTTATCTCTATTTTGAAATTGCATTAGAGAGTCTATACGAAGGTACGTCTATAGCTTTATGTTTGTCCTTAGACCGTATTTTGTGTTAAATTACATCCGTTTTTTTTGTTTTTTTCCAGAGATCACTCGCTAGTGGAGAAACTTCGTGGTATTCAGATAAAAGATAAAAAAAGTTTCTGCT
This sequence comes from Macrobrachium nipponense, assembly GCF_015104395.2. Lineage (NCBI taxonomy): Eukaryota > Metazoa > Arthropoda > Malacostraca > Decapoda > Palaemonidae > Macrobrachium > Macrobrachium nipponense. The sequence goes on along the minus strand of NC_087206.1, from coordinate 103,405,410 downwards.
GAATCATCTCTGCTTGAATGATTTTACTGATATTACTTTAGATAGAATATAAGAGAGATTCATCCACGACTGATTGGGCGGGATTAAAAAAACCAAAAATAGCAACAATAAAAAAAAATCCGATATTTATATGTATAGGTTTTTGTGGATTACTATATTAACTTGTTGCTACGAGTCAACCGTGTCTAGGGCTTTGTTCGCGGAAATCGTTATATTTCAGAGTGTCGGGAAGGATTAAAATTTCATTCACCCAGCAAAGTCTTTTTACACGCACTAAGACATTCGAGGGTGCATGCTTCTCGAGATTTTGCGTGCAAACTACGACTGCGGTTGTGGGAGAATTCTGTTGGGTCATTTGAACAATGTTACGATTTATGAGACAAATGTATAGTTCCTTTATATAAGTTATTATTTGATTAATTGTCTCTTTTTTTGTTTTTTTTTTTTTTTTTTTTTTTTTTTTTTTTTGTTTCAAACTGATTTTAATATGTTTGAAGGTTTATAGGATTTTCCTTTGATAAACACGCCTTATTTTGCAGGATGTAAGATAAATATTTTGTATACCCCTAGATGGATCTTACAATTACACTACATACAGATCAATGTTTTTTATAACTATAGAGGTATCTGTAAGCGCTCTCTTATCCGGACTTCTCATTAGGGAAGTTCGAACAACAGACGGTGAGTCCGTAAATACAGGATATTACGTGTACTAAAGAAATAAAACAAGATATTCTAATTTTTTACGGCGTGTACAGTTGGGCTTAATCCACCAGTATTTATTATAACTTAATGTATTAAAATTACTAGAACCTGCTCTGATTATTGATACTGTCGTGTGATGCATGGGAAATTCCTTTTTAATTTTAAAAAGGTATTTGGGATGTATGATCCAACATCGCTTTTCCCCACTCTGCTAGAGTCGCTTATTGTGTGGAATTTGCTATGCTTTGAACACTTCGGCAGTTTTGACTGACCTTGACCGCTTGACTAGGTGACACAGTCACCGAGTTTGCTTGTTTGATTCTGAACGGGCTACTGTTTCTATTTCTTTTTGTAATAATTAGGATCCTTCTCTTTATTACCATCGGCAACGTATTGTGTGTTTTTAGCATTATGTTGCTGGTTACGTATAAAGCAATGAATGACGAACTATTAGGAACTGAGCGATTACTATTAAGACAAGTTATCACTACTGCATTCAATATTAACTGTTTGTACTTCATTCTTTGCTCTAAAATTTGAAATAGTGAGGGATCCTGGTCAGCGCATTTAGCCTGATGAAAGTTTTTTACAGACATGTTATTCCTTGCAATCCAGCCATATTTTTAAAGTTACGTTGAGTCATTGAGGTTCGATATTTATATAACTCAAAAAACTCAAGGCTAAAACTGCGATCGGGACTTTGCAAAAGAGCATTTATTGTCATGACCCGAAATAGTGTTACCTCTAATTTATCTAGATTTATACGGGTGTTCCACTTGTTTTTTGTGTGTTTTCTAATCACTATGATGCTTAACAACCCTATCCATGCATCTGTATAAATACAGACGTCCCACTGCGTAAACGCATATTCACTGTTTAATATGATTTGTACGTAAGGGATTAATAATCACCCAAAATGATAAAGGTTAACATAGTATATGATTATGATATTTCAGTAGAATTCTCTGGAAACAGACACTCAAAGATAAAAAAACTCGCAGTAGCGAAATCTCAATGATGTTAGATAATTTCTGTAAAAAAGTAAGATTAATAATGTCTCGTAACTTCAGCCACAAGGAATAACGAAATTCGACCTGCAAAGGAAACACTCAAAGTTACCAAATGAATAAAAAATTGTACTTAGCTTGCTTTTTGTGGGAAGTCACGGTGTTCCGATAACGACACACGGCCTTGGTCCTCCTTCTCTATTTAGCGATGACCCGGTTTGGCTTCAGTTTCCCCCATGCGCGTTGTTTCGATGATTCGAGCCTTGAAAGATCCGATGCTGCAGACGCGTTCGGTTTGTTTCTTGAAGTGCCGGAAACGCTCACTAACGATGTTTTCTTGAATGATTCTAATGAGAGACGAAGCTTTGCGTTGCCGTAGGAAAAAGACACGTCGGTTTTGTTTTTCTTGAAGTTATTCACTAAACGATGATACGTAAGTTGCTTGAAGAATCTCTTGCTTTTCGTCGTCGTTGACTTCATGATTTTATTATTCTGTTTCATCTTCGGAGAAGTTGTAGAGTCCTTCTGGTACACTTGCCACCACTTTTAGGGCTTGTGCCTTGTATGATAAGGCGCCCTATGAGGTAATGTTAGACTTGCGATAATCTTACGCTAAGTCGGTTGGTATTGCACTTCCATCTTCAATGGAGTGTCTGGGGGTTTGTAGATCACTTACGAAGTCGGTATTATGTTCTTGGTTATTACGACGATGTGTTAAAATCATGATGATTCGGTGAGGAGGTTCTTGTAGAAAACACGAAGTATAAAAATATATATATTCTTCTGAAGTTGTTTTTACATGGTGAAGATCAGGTATGATTGTACAAGTCTTCTAATAACGATAGCTTGATCGCTTCTGCCAATGATGATGGCTACTTCTGTTCTCTCTACATGATAAAGCTTAGGTAAAGAGATACAGGTCTTCTAATGACGATAGCTCACTCTGTTCTGCCTGTTCTACATCTCTGTTACAAGTTATGAAGGAAGCAGATAGTAGCTCGAACATATGAACATACTATCAGATGACATAGTTACATACGAACACACAATCAAATGAGACACGCTACAGATCACGTAGGCCGTTTGAATTATAGGTCGCGGTAGTTGTCTCAAGCAGGGAGCTTGGACTGTTTCAAAACAAATGAATGACCACAGATGACGGCATGTCCAACTTAGCATACATACTTTAGGGTATACGTTCATCTTTAGCGTCTCTAGTCTGATCACATTCCTGCAAGCAATCTGGTTGACCTCTTTAGTTTTAGTCTTTTATATATATGGACTAACATTCCATATTTTTATTATGTAAACACTTACAATTACGCGACCAATAGTCTATATTTTCATTCTTTCGATTTAAATAATATACATATTACCGTTAATGGGAATACTGTATATAATATTCAATGTAGTTTCCCTAATACCATCATTCAATTATATCACGAGACGCAGAAAAGTATAGGGGGTGGCGGTGATAATCTGATCACTTATGATAGTTTTTAAAACTGGTAGAGCTATTTACTGCTTTAATTTTGTGGTGGAAGATGTTGAAGATTCCATGCCAGTGGAAATTTCTGCAAACCTGCGAATATCGATCAGGCTGGGTACGGCTATGCCTAACCCTTGCATTATTTTACTTTTCGGGGATACCAAGGGTATTTTAACGGTGGATGCGGATAGGGTTATTCAATGTGATGTTAGGGGTTAAATGGAATGGATACAAAAGAAATTGAAATAAGTTTAAAAGGTTACTCGGTGACCGGGTAAATATTTAGGTGTGTTCGCTTCGGATGAAGTATGGATTATTGACATTGCCAGAAAATAGAATTAAACCTTTACTTTTTATTTTTATACTAATAATACTTATCTTCGTCTACTGATATTAATATTGTTGGTCATTGGGTATGTTTTTACGTGGAAAAAATCACCTAGAAATATAATCTTCTTTTTTGATAGTTACAGTATAAATCCAAAAGTTTATTCGAATGACTTCTCTAAATTTATATATGCGCATCCTGAATATAACCTCTATCGACTAATAAAACAAATACAACCTGAATAAATCGTACAAGTGCGGTCTATACGGTTAGTTTTTTGTTTCATTGCGGTTGAGTCACCGAGGATGATGAAAGCAGTATTATCCTTAATTACAAAATGTATTCTCATTCACTCGTTTGGGAGGTAATGATAAATGGATAACGGGATATTATTTTAAATATTTGAAAAAGTTTAAATGTTCACATTGGAGGTCAGAGGTCAAAGCGTGCTATTACGTACTAGGAACTGGTTCCTCCGCATCTTGAACAACTAAGGTAAATGCATATTTTTCTTTGATTTTTATATTACTCCATTTACATTCTGTTAAGGATATATTCTATATATGTATCATACACCTTCAATCACATAACTTTTTTTACTATTTTTCAGGATGAGCTGTGAGAATCATTCACCCATGAAACGTCGGTGATAAACTGCTAAGACGTCTTAGTCGTTTCCTCTTAAACGTTTTTCGGCATATTCAGGTTAAAAGAAATAAGGTACACGTGGAAGTTATTATTGGGATGCGTGCTGAGACGTCCCTTGACAGCGATTAGTGTATTGAATTTGTAAATTGTCTTTATGTGGTTCAATAAATCCTTATGAAATAATTATATAGGTGTTTTTTACTATGCCCACACAAGTTGCATTTGAACGGAGGAAAAAAAAAAACAGGGAAACGGAGGAAAAACAAGTGCGTGTTTCTTTATGAGGGCAATCAGGAAACTAATTATTAAATAAAATATATAAACCACATCGGTTTTTTTTTACATACCTTCACCGGGTTGCTCGTGTTTCCTTCAGTAGTGGGTGGGGTGGCGAAGTTGGTCGGGGGTTTCACTGTGTGGGGCTGCCAGTGTGTGTTGTTGCATCTCCTGCTACTTCTTCTTCTTCTCCTGCTTCATGGTCATGACCCGTTTTCACCTTCCTAATAAATGAGTTTTGGGGCTCCAACACCACAATAGTAATGGTGTCTGACTTGAGTGGCTACTTTGTCGGCTGACAGTTCACTGCTAGAGTTTTTTCCCATATCTGAAACGGGAGGAATAATGATTTGTTTTATATATTCGGCTTCTTTCAAGGGCGGGTACATTATTTTATAAGAATATCTATTCCATATACAGATGAATCTTATTGCTGTTTTTAATATTTACTATACTATAATGTTTCAAGTAAAATGGAAAGTGTTTTATATGCTACTTACTGAATAGTGACGGAGGGAAATGACGTTTCGGTGACGAGAAATATGTAGGGACGGAGGGGGTCGGTGTGTTGCACTTACTCTATACACTTTGGTAGGGAATAAAATCAATTTTCCCTTGTCGGTTGTATTTATGGTGTTCAGTTTGGAAGTAATAATCAGGTGTGACATATTGGTGGGTTTTCGATGAAGTATTGTATTCCAAAGATTGAAAGTTCACGCCTTGTAGCGATAGAATTTATCCCCCCCCATTGGAGGAAAGATGTGTGGAAGTTTTATATATGGAGTCATATGTGTGTGTGTGTGTGTGTGTGTGGACGGCCTTTGTCGTGAGGAAATGATAAGGCTTTGTTTATTCGTGTCTGCGAGAAACATGACTGGAGTGATACTGATTTGATAAAATGAGTCTTGTGTGGATGACCTTTGGCATGAGGGAATAATAAGACTTGTTTATTCATGTTAGTCTGAATCATTGCTGGGAGAGGCTTGATGCTTCGTCACAACAGGTTTGTAATCAGTGATTGTGATAAAGGGGTCTTGGGTAGCGGGGCTTTCGTAGTTCATTATCTCTTGAAGGATTGTCACATCAAGACGTGAACTCTCACCATGGCTTCATCAACCTCCTTGTGCAAGTTAGTTTTCGGGAACTTGTCCGAAAATAAGTTCCGGAAGAGAAATACATGTTTAGTAGTGCCACTTAATTGTGTGACATGCAGGAATTACGGTGTGGTGGCGGACGTCATTCGAGCTTATCCATATGCCGAATTGGCAGGTTTTCGATATTCTCGCACTGGTGTATCATATGCCTGTCTTCGTGATAGGGGTATTGAAGGGTCCACTATTGTGAAAAGACCTGAAAATATCACATCTTGGGAAGGCGACGAAGAAGTTGATCTACCCACCATAGCTACCTTATTAACCCAATACGGTATCGGCGCTCCAATTGAAGATAATGAATACGCGCAAAGAGCGTGGCTTATTCCAAAGATGAAGATCACGCAGATCGTTTGGGCAGAGATAGCAAACAGATGAGGTTCAATCACTTTTTTTTTCTTTTTTCTCGGTCAAGAAATTGAAGGAAGAATTATTAAATCATCGTGTATGACTATGTCAAATATGTTATCTTTCCCGCTGGCATTGATCAAAGCGGACTAGTTAATACGACTTGGTTGAATCAATATTTACCTGTGTTAGCTACATTCAGTGATGAAATGAGCAAAATTGGTAAAATATGCTGCGTGGCTATAATGAAAAAAATTTATCCCTGTTGGAGGAAAGGTGTGTGGAAGATTTATATATGAAAAACTTGTTAGCTAAATTTAAAAGCTTTGAGGTTTTAGATGAAACGTTGTCTTTGATACACGGTCGGGAAAGTGCTGGAGGAGATGTTTGTGGTATAAAACTAGGGCTTTGATGTGAAGGAACAGGTTAAGAAAATATATAGTAGCCGTATGTTTCATTGAAGTATTGTTTTTGAAAAAAAAACGAATGCATATATTATCGCGTTCGTGTTTGTACAGTTTTTTTTTCTAATGTATGTATTTGTATGGAATATTAATTCATTTCCCCTGTATTTAGAATTGGTTACAAATATAAAATAACAATTCCGTCTGTAATTTGATTTTTCAACCTCTTTCAAACTCGGTATAATAAATAAACAAAAATGTATCACATGTGGATGAAGTCAGTCGCCAAATATCCTTTTATCATGATACTCTGAATATCTAAGCAGCTGTGTATATATATATATATAATATATATATATATTATAATATATATATATATATATATATATATATTATATATATGATGTGTGTATATATATTATATATATATATATATATATATAAGATATATATATATATATATATATATATGGGTGTGATTATATATATATATATGTGTGGGTGTATTATATATATATATATATATATATATATATAATATATATAGATAGAGATATATATTATATATATAATATATATAGATATATTATATATATATATATATATAAATTTAGAGATTTTATAGGAGGAGGATGAGGTAAAACGTCCCAGTTACTTGAAAAACAATTAAAGGGTACATGATCGCAAAAAACAGTGAACTGAGGTCTATTTGGGGTCGGGGTGGAGTCAAGTTTTATTCCCGTAGAGTACGTGACGTTACAGGGGTAGAAAAAGTGGAGTCAATTTGGGGTGGGGTGTGTTGAAATGTTGGTTTTTATTCCCGGAGAGTTTACGTGACGGTCACAGGGGTAGGAAAGGTGGAGTCAATTTGGGGTCAAGGGGTTGAAAGAATGGTTTTATTCTCAGAGAGTACGTGACATCACAGGGGTAGAATAGTGGGGTCAATTTGGGGTGGGGGGTTGAAATGTTGATTTTTATTCCCGGAGAGTTACGTGACGTCACAGGGGGTAGGAAAGGTGGAGTCAATTTGGGGTCAGGGGTTGAAAGAATGGTTTTATTCCCAGAGAGTTGCGTGACATCACAGGAGTAGAATAGTAGAGTCAATTTGGGGTGAGGGGTTGAAATGTTTGTTTTTATTCCCGGAGAGTTAACGTGACGTCACAGGGGGAGGGGGTAGGAAAGGTGGAGTCAATTTGGGGTCAGGGGTTGAAGAATGGTTTTATTCCCAGAGAGTTACGTGACTCACAGGGTGTAGGAAAGGTGGAGTCAATTTGGGGTGAGGGCTTGAAATGTTGGTTTTCATTCCCGTAGAGTTATGTGACGTCACAGGGGGTAGGAAAGGTGGAGTCAGTTTGGGATCAGGGGTTGAAAGAATGGTTTTATTCCCAGAGAGTTACGTGACATCACAGGTGGTAGGAAAGATGGAGTCAATTTGGGGTCGGGGGTTGAAAGAATGGTTTTAATTTCCAGAGAGGTTACGTGACTTCACCCAGGGGGTAGAAAGGTGGAGTTCAATTTGGGGCCGGGGGGGGTTGAAAGAATGGTTCTATTCCAGAAAGTTTACGGGTGACACACAAAAGGGGTAGAATATTGGAGGTCAATTTGGTTTTGGGTTGGGGGGTCGAAAAGGATGGTTTTAATTCCCGGAGAAGTTACCTGACGTCACAGGGGGGTAGGATAAAGGTGGAGGGTCAATTTTGGGGGGTCGGAGTTGAAAATATGGTTTTATTCCCTTAGAGTTGACGTGACGTCCCACAGGTGTAGAACAGTGGAGTCAATTGGGGTCGGTGATGGCGGGTTGAAATGTTGGTTTTATTCCCGTAGAGTACAGGAGGCCACGCCCCCTTTTCGACCTCATGTACGTACATGAGCTCATCTAATGTGGAGTCGATTTGGGGTCAAGGGTAGCCACACCCCCTTCTACACCTCATCTATGTATATCAGCTTATAAGACAAGTGGAGTCTATTTGGGATTAGGGGGGCCACGCCCCCTAATATGAGCTCATGTACGTACATGAGCTTGTAAGACAAATGGAGTCAATTATGAGCTCATGTACGTACATGAACTTATCATACAAAATGGAGTCAATTAAGAGCTCATGTACGTACTATGAGCTTATATTACAAATGGAGTCAATTTGGGGTCAGGGGTGGCCACGCCCCCAGAATAGTGGAGTCTATATGGGGTCAGGGTGGCCATGCCCCCCAGAATAGTGGAGTCTATATGGGGTCAGGGTGGCCACACCCCCCACCCCCCCACAAGTGGAGTCTATATGGGGTCGGGGTGGCCACGATCCTTTTGGGGTTTTGGGGGTTGCCCCGCCCCTTTTTAGGCCTCACGTAAGTACATGAGCTTATCAGGAGGGGGGAGTAGGGGTAGCCACGCCCCTTGGGGGGCGGGGGGGGGCGGGGGGCGGGGCTTAGTGGAGTCTATATGGGGTCTTTCCCTCTACTGTCAGTTTGGTTTTGCATGAAGAAAATCATAGACCATCTTTATACACGGGCATTTACATTAAGTACCAAGCAAAAAAGGAACTTTCAACATTTGGTCATGGACCCAAGGGGCATCTGACAGGTAAGAGCACTATAGAATAAAATAGAAGCTTTAGGGAAGATTATAATAATGATATTATTACTCAGAAGATGAACCCTATTTATATGAAATAAGTCTACCACAAGCGCCATTCACTTGAAATTCAAGCCTCAGAATATGGTTGTTCATTTGAAACCACAGTCTTGGGAGATGGTACAAAGGAATAACAAACATGAAAGCACTTTGAGGGAGCTGCTATATGGGCAGGACCTGGTCTTCACAGCAGAGACAGACAGACAGAGGATGAGGCCTGGATATTGAAGTAGAATGTAAAAGAATGAAATTAGTGTCAGTATAACCAAGTTTCTGAGTGGATGAAAGAGGACGAAGAGAAAATATGGTGTCAGGAAAGTGGCAGGGATGATGCTGTGTGAGAGAGGTAGTGCAGGACACTAAAAAGCATGAATCGAAAGAAACTGAAAAAAATATTTTGCAGGCAATCTTTTAAAGGGCTGATGGCACTCATAAAAGACTCACAAATTAGAAGACTTGGAAATGACAAAATGGCTGCTAGATGAAGGAAAGCACACGTGAATGCCAAGAACAGGTTGGAATTCAGACAGAAAATGCACATAACAGACGCGCTTGGAAAGCGCTCAATACGTATTTTAAACCCATGAGGATGAGACGCTATGTTCATATTGATCAGGAAATACATGTTCAAAAGAGCTGAAGTGAACCATGACACAGGCCAATCACAAGACAAATTATGAATCCTTCAATGGTCCTACGCAGAGCCTAGTTCATGAGAGAGAGAGAGAGAGAGAGAGAGAGAAAACAAACAAGATTGATGGCAGAGGTGAAGTTTTAATAGAAACACAAAAAGGAACACCTGCCATCCTAAGAATAGGAGCCAAAATTATTCCTTATTAAAGTTAATATTCAGCACAGGGTTTTACCTAGAACAAAACCTATTCTGAAAATTGGGAAACAAACAGCAAATCTGAAGTTGCACAAATATTTCTAAACAGAGATGTTACCACAAAGTCTAAGCCTCACACAAAACACCTAATTGAAGACGGAAAAGATTAAAGGATGGCACTTAGCCGTATATGAATTATGAATTTTAAGCCAAGAGTTGGAATCTATGAGGTAAATCAGCGATGAAAGCGAAATTGAGAATATAAAGGCTTTAGAGGTGTAACAGGAGAAAACCGTTAAGCAGTTGCGCTATGAAGCAATTGTTAAGGAAGGGTGGAGAGTAAAATGGAAGAAAGAGAATATGAACGGAAGTACACAAAAAGGAATGAAAGGGGTTGCAGCTACGGGACGAAAGGACGCTACACAGAACCTTAGGTAATGCTTACAGTGGACTGCGTGAGGTGCACTGACGTCACTGCCCGACTACGGGATCTTGTGCTGTGGCCCATTTAAAATTATGATTTTTGAAATGATACATCTTTCACACACACACACACACACACACAAAGTTTAACACTTCCTATACTTTGGAAATCCGTCTCTATTTTAAATGCAATAAGGCCAAAACAAATTAATTTCTCTCCGTAGACAATATATACAAATATACAATTTTATGTTTGTTTTGAAGAGCAAGAATAGATATTACCTCAGAATAAATTTTCATTGAGTGAAACTTCAAGACTGCAGAGAACCAATATTTGTATATCTGAGATTTATGTGATGAAAATATATTTCCTATTGGAGACTTAGATTTTACAACTAATTTCTTTCAGCATTTAGCTCGTAAGCTTTTAACCTTACAGAATGTAATATATCTGGATTCACAGCCGAATTTCACATTCAATACATTATAATATTATGTCTTTGACATATTGAATACTATAGCTCATTTTAAATCATAAATATTAGAACAAACAGTAGTACGTGTAGTTTAAATAGTGACTGGCTCGGGTCAAAGATTTTATTTGAGAACACAGGTAAAATTTGATAGACAAAGCTTGCACTGTTCACATCAAAGAAAAATACTTTAATTTTTCGCCAGGTTTCTATAAATTAAGAGTCTTTTATTTAACAAGTCATGAGACGTCAGTACAAATGGGATCATTTTATCCATGAACTATCATACAACATAAGCTTCTTAATATGTCCTTAGTGTTAAGTTGTTTCAAATGGACATATTACCTCATTTGATATTTTCGTATTTTTCATTTGTAAAACTACTATTCGCAAAAAAAAAAAAAAAAAAAAAAAAAAAAAAAAAAAAAAAAAAAAAAATCAGACCTGACAAACTTTGTAGACAAATATCTCAATCAGACTGACTTGAAAAAAAAAACAAAAAAAAAAAAAAAATTATTAAACTAGATTTCACGGGCAGAAAACTGACGAACAACCACTGACACGTAAATAGAGCACAGACCAAATATTTTAGGCAAGTCTACAATTCCTGGGCAAAACCAACACTGGCTCCCACGCTGACAAACTTTGTAGACAAATGAACTTCATTTTCTGTGGAAAACATTTCACAAACAGTAACAAACAAAATGAAAATTCCTGACAAAATGAAACGTGCTAAAAAGACTTCGTGACACAGAAAAAAATTTAAATTAATATACTGATACTGTGTAGAAAAGTTACAAATCAACATATTTTCAAGCGCCCAGCCCAAATAATAAAAATCAGTATCTAATTATTTCCAGTCAGAACAAAAACCTCCCCTGAATCAACAGAACTTTAAAAAAACACTGCTTAGACTACACTTCCTTTGGGGAAACAACATCGGAATTGATAACACTTTCCAAGCAAAAAACTTTCAAGAATTACCACAATGGACAAAAATCACTTCCATTTAATACATTTTCCAGGCAAAAACCTCCAGAATAAAAATTCTTAAGTAAAAATAACACACTCCTACAAAAACGCACATATTTTGGGCAAAGCCTCTCCAGGTAGAAACGAAAAAAAAAAAAACGATTTTGTAACGACCTACTTTTGGGGCAAAGTTTCCAGAGCATAAAATTCACGAGGTGTAAAGGGATTATAAGCAAGTGACTCAGGTCTCAAGCAAATAGGTATACTAATTAAGAACTCTCCCAAACAAGAATACATACTTCTTGGCAGAGAAATATAGCAAACTAACAGACTTCCATGGAAAAACCACACACAAAATAGCAGACTTAGAGCCCTCCTCCAACCCCCAAATCACGAACTACTACATTTTCTAGCCACAAAAAATTTCAAACTAATACCTTTTCTACATCGAAAAATACAAACAAGCAAGACCTCTAAGAATGATCACATGATATAACAAACAGACTACCAGCAAAAATGACAAATTAAGTAATAGACTTTCTAGCAAAGGTTTTAAGAGACTCTTTACGCAAAAGCCCACAAATCCAGACATTTTGAAAACTATAGCATCAAAGTTAACAGATTCTGTGAAGGCACAACCATTTTAAAGTTAACAGACTTCCTGTAAGCAAAAAAGCCACAGACTTACAGCCTACATGAAAGTACAAGCAACACAGAAATTTTAAATACATATATGGCATAAACTACCAGAATTACTTTAGAAAGATCACAGAATAATGTACAATCTAAACCCCAAGGTATCACAAACCAAGTAACTTCCTGAATGCAAAAATATCAAAAGCAGACTTTCTGAAAGCAAAGTAGCATGAAGAATCAAGACCTCTTCGTACTAAGTTTTATCGAACAACTGATTTTCTCAAAGGGAAAGTGTCAATGACAAACTTCCTGAAAGAAAAAGTCTCACAACAAACAACCTGAAACTTCAGGCAGTGAAATGTGAATATATCACAGACTAAAAGACTTTCTAAAACCAAAACCATCATAAACCAAGAGACACTCTAAACCAAAATCTGAATCCTTATTAATCTTGGACCAGTATTTTTCCTTAATCCAGGATTCGTTTCAGACACCAGCAAACTTCTCCTGTGCTTTGCATCATGTATCCAGATGATATTACGGATGATGAATCCTGATTCTATCATCGAACACTAAAACAGACAGTCCAAGATTATCACAAGTAAAGCTTAAAAACTAAAATTCCAGGTCAACACAAACACTATCTAAATGCTCAACACCAGTATCCCAAACTAACTGAATTACACACTCCATTGTCATAAACTAGTTTTTTTTTTAATTTCTACATAATGTACATTCCACAGTCACTATCCAAATCCTGTATACCAATATCTTCTCTTACAAACTGAAAAAATGAAGTGCAACTCTCAACATTAACCAAACTTGTTCTCTGCATTATTTAAAAAAACGCTAAACTTCGCTCTGTCTTATATTCCAAACCTTTACAATAATGGAATAATACTTTGAATCCCAAGGCATCACAAGCCATTAAGTAACATCCAGAAAAGAAGTTTCACATCACAATAAGACACAGGAAATCTCTAACCCACATCATGACCCAACGTACCAACTGCAAAATCTGTTGGCATTCTGGTGACCAGTTAAAGGTACCATGACCCAGGAAGGCCTTCTTTGTAAAATTCTGGAGCAATGAAAAGGCTACAACAGTTATAATCTGAGCGTTAGTATAACATTAAAATAAAGTCTAATCACATATTCTCTAAGCAATAAAGTGGGTCAGAGAGAATATTATACAGTAGTATAACGCTTTTACTTATGCACCTCACATCAGGGATATGCACCCCCTGTTCTGAGAGACAGCATAAAACTTTGTAAACCTCATAATCAGGGGCTTGCATCTCCAGTTTTGAGAGCAAACTTCTTTAATCATAACATCCGACTCGGCTATATCTTAACCAAACATTTAATTGGAATGCTTTCTAAATAAACTTTACGCAAGAAAGGTGAACTAAAAATGAGAAACTGCTTCCTCTTCCAGATAATTGCCAAAGGAAACATTTGTTCTAGACGTGTCTATCCCATTTCAAAGCCTCAAAATCTTTCCAAGATATTTGAGGCCACATCATTACACGTTAGCCGCGTTAAAGCCTTGTTGTATAGTTCGATTTCTGTCCGTTTAAGGCCAAAAATTTTCATAAGCATTCATGCAAGATTAACACATACCCAGTGTTGCCTGACTGACCGACGATGTTATGAACTTTGCAAGGTCTCTCACAGACTTCTAAAACTGGCCATCGTGGGATTTAAACTTTCTTTATTTCAAGTACACAAATGAAATGTCAAGCCTAAGACGAGAAGGCATTTGAGCCCCCAGCTGGTACCACCTTTTGAAACGACGGCATGTGTCCGACATATTGTAATGGGAAAATTATTCCTTTAATTATTAGTGATTTATTCAGGAATTGATTCATCATCCTCCTCTAATATCTTTACACTGCTGTTGTAAAAGTAATTGGAACTGTAAAATGTTTTCATTTTGTTGTGAACGTCGAGTGCGTAGCAGTGTAGCCAGTCCCTTGTTTTGTTTTTTCTCACTTTGAGTATGGGAGCGCTGCCCTGAAACTTTCGTCTGCATTTTGGTAACACTAGCAACACATGTAGAATCACGAATGCTTTTGTGTGAGGATGTCAACTGTCCGCTCTTCATATTGGATTTTTTACCAAATTATTAATACAAATGATTATCTGTCCCTTGCAAGAGATCTAGTCCAGGAATCTAGTTCAGGGATCTAGTCCGGGAGTTCTGAAGACTAGGTAAATTAATCAAGTCCAGGAGACTAGGCCTGGGAGAAATTTGGCATGATGTAATGAGTAATAAAGAAACAAGCTGAATACCAGGAATTTTCTTCAATACCCCTAAAATGGAAATCAGCACTTCAACTGCCTCCCAGTGGGAAGACATTACCTGGCCTCATCAGTAGTAAGACCCATACACACAAGGAATATCATGGAATAGAAGGTAGGACAGGCCTACCCTAATTCCCAGGCAGCGTAAAGGTCATTAGTCTTCATACCCATCGTGTCAACTATGACACAGTACCATTCTCCGACCCCTGTCTCCAGGCAAGAAGACTGACAAAAGTGTATATGTATAATAAATGCATATACTTACAAGTAAACAAGTTACAAATTGAATTTGTGGTTTTCTTTTTCAATTTTTCAATTTTCAATAATATTATTATTATTCTCGTATCTTAATGTCACGGTGAGAGGAAATCCTCCCGCGACAATATAATAAAAAGTTTTGTTGTATACGTGACCAAAAGGATAACTTTGAACTTTGCAAGTGTTCTGATAAACTTATTTTAAGTGTTGACATCTGGTAGGATATAAATAATATTCAGTACTTGAAAATAAATTTATGAAACTGTTCTACGTGAACTGCTATTAAAAGACAGCGTGTGACAACATTAACCGAATCTAACATTAGCAAAAAATTGCAATAAGTGAATTCTCTAAAACAGGCAAATGAAGTTCTGCCAGTTATAATTTTCCACAAGTAAAATCCTTCGCGAAATCTCAAAAGAAAACAGAAAACAGAATGTCAAAATGTCTGAAAATAGTAGATTTTCTTACAAGTTATTCATAGAAAAAATTAAATAATTATTGTTTTGGCCATTATACATCGTTTGGTACAAATTCCTACAGGCTTAATACCCCATATCAAGACTCGACATGCTAAGCAAGCACTTGCTTATTAAGAAGACGGTCATATGAGTATTCGTAAGACAAGGATTGTCTCAATAGCAACCTTATTACGCCCATCTTGGGCTCTCGGTACAGTAACATAATTCTTCGACATTTGAAATGGTTAAGAGTCCTCGCTAGTGACATAGAAAACTGAAAGACATTTGGGAAAGCACAGGGAAAGTATTTATAAGAATTTTTCCAACCTCGGTCAATCAGCTGCCAGTTTAGAAAACTTAAGCCCTTTGGGTCTGCTTCAAAGCTGGTAACCGACTGACTGTATACCTCCTGCTGAGGGCATTCCCCCCTCCGGGGCACTGCAGTGCTGACACCAAGGGAGTCCTTTATTTGTAACTTTTCCAGTTTTGCAATTTACAACATTTATAAACATGAGGGCTTCTGAACTTCAACTTACTTAATCATGAGCAAAAAAAAATTACTTTTCTTTAAACTTTTCAGGTTCATAGATCAATGTTTAATCTTTACAGAACTGCTCTAGTTCTCACTTTGTGCACAGTACTAAAAAAATGAAGGCAGTCTCCTTTCTCAAGTATTAACATAAGGCGAAACTCCTAACCAAGCCATTTAACAAAACATGAACTACTCCAAATTTACGACTAAACCTCTGGAATTAACTGCAGAATGTTGTGACAAAATACAGTATCTTTATATCCAAAGATTTACTCGAGTTTCATACCATACCAATCTAAGATCCAAATGCCTATTATCAAGTACAAGAGAATACTCGTAAATTTGTAGATTACGTGTGTTCATATTAAGAATTCGAATGTGGAAATGTCTGGAAGCAATGGCAGAAAATCCTTGGTGTGTATTTCGTGTTCTTAGTAAGAATGTAAATGTGAAAATAGTAAGATTGAGATACGTAATGTATGTATGTATGTGTGTGTGTGTGTGTGTGTGTGTGTGTGCGTGTGTTCAGAAAAGAAATTCAAATGTTCTTAGAACTCTCCAGTGGAAAATTATGCTTTTCAACTTGTGAGGTATACAAGGCCACCGAGGAAAATTATATAATGATTCTTCCGAGAGCTTTGGCATGTCAAAAAAAATTGCCTAGAGTTGCTTCACTAAAAGAGAGAGAGAGAGAGAGAGAGAGAGAGAGAGAGAGAGAGAGAGAGAGAGAGAGAGAGAGTCCTTCTAGCAAAAGCATGAGGACTTCATCATAACATTGAAAAGTAGAAAGCACTTGCTCCCAAGTGTTCAGGTGATCAGGACTACTCCTCCAGTGAAAACAGAATTTAAGTTCATATGAAGAGAGGTCTAGTCAGAATGGAATGAAAAGGTGAGAGGAAGTATAAGAACAATATCTTGGTTATTTATATTATTTTACAAATTTATCCTGTTTCTGTTGCTAATAACTTTGCAAATTATATTGGCGCTTCATATTTCTTCAAACGTTGGCCACTGGGGAAAACTGCATAGCTATGAGTCTCCAAATTCAAAGTTTATCTAACCTAGACTGCAGTGTCCATAATGTGCACCATAACTGAGGAAACATTGATATAATTTTCTTGATTTTTTTGCTGCGCTGAGAAATAACAAAGGTAATAATTACCTCTAAAGCTAAGATTTGAGAATTGATAAAGAGAATTGATAAAAAAGTTGAAATACAGAAGTCCTTGTAACAAATCAGTACAATTTGGTATTACAATAATTTTCCCATGATTCAAACTTTAAATCTATACAATTTGGCATTGCAGTAATTTTTTCATTTTCAATTATTTAAATTTTAAAGTTAAATCTTTAACCACAACAGTTAACTGATCAAATCACTTAAATTCAATGGGAATAGCAGAAACATATAAGCACACAAACAAGAAAATATTGATGCCTTAATCTAAAAAAAAATCTCCATACATTAAGACACTGTAGCACATGTTATTCTAAAATCTACAATAACCTAAAATTCAGAGGTAACAAATGCAAATTTCTCAAACTACTTAATTTGAAGCCAAAAGAAAGCAAAGATATACCTAATGCCACAACTCTTCTGGCAAGATTTCACTTTTGATAACTTTTAGAAATTCTTTGGTGCCTGAAATGCCTTGTACTTTATGTGGCTACTTGTTTACATGGCTTCATTGCAAGTCATTCTTATGGAATATCTACTACTTGCAACCATAATCCCTAAGTAATGATATCAATTAACCAAACAGTTACTATTCTAATTCCTGTTAAGTCCACAAAGAAATGAATTTCTCTTTCACAGTAAAGGCCTTGAAAATATTCAGTGCTCCAATGAAAATAATATCGTCGAGACCCAAAGATGATTTTAATTTTAAACTTCCCCAAAAGTCTATCACAACAACCCTTTAACTGAGATTACTTCTTAAATGTATATATACCAAAATGTATATATACCAAAAACATTCTACTGAAACTTGAAGAGCACGTTCGAAGAGACCACTGTTAACAATGCCTAACATTACTTAATGTAACGCATTGAGTTCGAGTTTGCCTACTGTTCATTCACCTAGAATGGAGTTTTCATAAGAATCCCAATTATGCTCAAATAACGCCTTCAATGTGACTCAATATATCAATTGTTAATACGTAATTTCAAATTCTCTTTAAATTAATGCTTGGAATTTGTGTTTACTCATCTACAGTACATTTGACAACAATACCATACTGCTCTAAATGCAGCACGACATGCAACAGTCTTGAAATATGCAGAGATGCCATGATAATGAAGTTCTTGATAAGATACTCTCCAGTAGTTACGGTATTAACCTCTAATTGATGTATGCTTAATGTTAAGCAAGAAGCATATTTGTCATGGCATGGTTTGTACGAGAATCAGAGTCGATGAATCACTTGAAAAGAATAAGTTTTTGTGCCCTAAAGTTTTAAATAAAACTAATGAACTAAATTTGAAATATCTGTTTTAACAGTGCAAACGTTTAAATGCTTCAGGTTGAGATATCTCTCCAGTATTTAAAAAAAAAAACTCTCATAACCTAAGCTTTAAAGTACAAATACCAGTGGTTACATAATATTGCAATAAAGCAAAACCTCAACGCAATTACAAGATTAATTCCAAAGGAACTCTGACATAAATCAACAGAGAGAGAGAAGCTATGGATTAGAGCTACAAGGAACATATAAAAAGCTTAATTCCATGTCCCTACTATGAAGGCAACTATTTTAAGAATATCTATTATATTCAATACAGAAAAATAACAGAAAAATACGTACTTTAGTATAAAAGATTACCCAATTTATAAAGATTCTTACCTCACAGGTTCTACTACACACAGCAATTCCCAGCAATATCTGCTGTCATGAATATGTTCCGTAAAATCAGCTGTTCCTTCTAACTGATGAACTTTGTCCTACTGATCATAAATGAATGAACTGAAAATAAAAGCATAACCTACTATTAATCTCACGTGACCTTCGTATCCGGACAAGTATGGATTTTGAACAATGACCTACTGGACACTGCAAATCAAAACTGAAAGTTGATGAACAAGTTGTCCTTAAACATACGTGATTTTCGATATGAAATAGTAAAAATGTAGCCATAACTATTTCATACTAGTTGATATTGCACTATGGTGGAATTTACGGTTATCTGATATTAAATGAAAAGTATATATGTACTTGAATATTACGTGTCGTGTTATGTACTAAGCTACAGTAATTGGCAGCTGATGTTAACACAGCTTAGAAATTCAAGTGAAGGATTTATATTTCAAGATATATCTGTATCAAACTTATAAGACATCTAAATAAAATATATGCTATGTATTCTGAAACAAACTGATTTTTTTTATCCCTAATATTAAACTTATGAATTTTATGCATCCTGAAAAATGCCAGTTAGCTAATACCGAATAATAAAATTAAATCAACAATGTAGTATATGTACCTGGATACACCAAGCTACTTGTGGTTGTAAGGAAACTAATGTAATAGTCAAGGCAAAACAAAGCTGTGTGTTCTGAAACCTACAGAATAATTGATAGCAAATAGTCATTTTAAATTGGCAAAAAATTGAAATAAAACTATCTTGAAATACACTCTAGTTTAGATTATGAATCTTATGTAGAAAGGACCACGAATTTTGTTGTATGCTGAGGTACCACATAACATATTGTTAAACTGGTAGGAAATTCAATGTAACAATAAACATGCCAAAACAATGATCTGCCTAGTAGCTGATAGATAAATTCAAATACAGAATAAACTATGACATATAATGAATTAACTAACAGCAGATATTAGAGTGATAAGAAACCTTAGAAGGGAACTACGGATCCTGAAACATGCTGAACATGAACGCACAAAAATTCTAGGTAAATGCTCATCAGTTAAGAATGAGATGATATGACCTTTAGGTATAGTAAGGTCTATGCATCCTGAATAAAGCTGAGCTACCTGATCTGTACATTAAAACTTAGAAGAAATTAACGTGGAAAATATATCCTGAAATATTAAACCAGTTACAGATTTCAATTATAAAACATATCTCCTGGACAACGGAACTAGCTCTTATGAAATAGACTTCTGAAGATGCTACTTAGAAATTACAAGCAGCAAAGCTGAGCTCTACTCGACTTGGGGTCAATAAGCACTGTTATGACCCTGATTAATTAAAACTTGCTGGCAAATGGCACTGTTATGACCCTGATAAACTAAAACTTGCTGGCAATAAGTACGTTATGACCCTGATTAACTAAAACTTGCTGGCCAATAGGTACTGTTTGACCCTAATAAAACAACACTAGCTCGTGACTATAAATTTTACAATATTAACATAGTTTTAATAGTATTTTCAAGATTATGATCTCTTTAACATTTACATCAAGGTGTAATTTTTTTTCTTGTAGGTTCCTCATTTATATGATTTCTTGAAGTAATTGTCTTTATCCCGAATCCTTTTCTTCATAAGTGAGTTAATTGATGTCATACTCTGTGTTCTTGTTCCTGTTTCAGCAGCAGTAATTTTGGCTGCCTCTTCTTTCAATAATTTCTACAAGAGTGTAGTATTTCTGGTTTGTAGAAATTCCCTCGAGTTGTGTATATGTAATCTTCTGCCTGCTTCATACACCATTAGAATATTTCGAATTTATTTCACACAGAAGCACTGAAGTAATGAGCCTGCAAAGGAAATAAATCTCTGTAGAAGGCAAAACTAAATTGAATACGACATGAAAAAGTTTAAACCTTTCTCTAATGAACTGAATAAGATATAGTTTTAAATAAGATATAGTTCCCATACGTACTTTCTTGACTTCAATGCAGTGTAGTGTGGAAAGTGACACCAGTTAAAACAGGGATATCTCTACAAACTATATTGTAAGATTGATATAATTAACGTCAGATAACGAATAAAAGTCTATATCACGTCGGAAAAGGCAGCCTGGAAGTCATCTGTAAGAGCTCGCCTCTTCAGTGCCACAAAGTCAAGGTAACTAGTAACTCCTTTTACGACGCAGCATCCTATGCAAATGACGTTTGGAATGTTGTGTTGTTTAACGCTGCAGATTTTGCCATACTACTAAAGGTATAATCAGTCATGGTTCTTAATACAATTACCGGATTCAAAGAAAACTCACAATCACGAGTCAAATAAAATTGAATTGACAAGGAGGACCGTCCAAATCATCGAAAGCTTTCTGCTGTATATAGCTTAAATAAAATCAAACAGGCATACTACTGTAGATTTACTTTCCCAAATTACCGTAGTGTTGTTACACGAAAACTTGTTGCTTTAAATGTCAGTTGACTGAAAAGTCTTTGAAAATATCTAGATTCCTAAGAATTGTATACATAACAGTAACACAGACTTTTGGAGGTTCCCTACAAAACTGGTTATTACGTTAATTTTGTCTAAATTAGACATTAGACCCATAAATGAAATCTGCAACTTTATATTTTGTATTCATGAAATCTGAGAAAATCAGCATTTGGCTCAATTGATTAAAAGTAGCACAAATTATTCCCATCTATCCATGAAAGCTTGAAGGACTTATACAACAGATGTGTGTTCATAATTATATGCAATCTCTAAGCTTTATCATGGAAACACTGTCCTCCGTTTTGCTGAAAACTAGACCAGCGAACAAAAGTACATAAGCCATATGCTTTTTGGCATTAATGGGGTAAAAAAAAGTAACACACACTACCTAACCATTCAGGAGTAATTGGCCACATTATTATATTGGTGTAGAAAGGTCTTAAACTTGTCGTCGTGGATTAGACGTGACCAGTCACCCACGAAACGCAATGAGACCTGAAAAGCAGAGATTCATTTCCTCCCCCCTCCCATTCCTAAATCAAACTGGAAACTTCCAGTTCCCTTCTAATCCTGAACCACACTGACATCGCCAGTTCCTTCCTCCCCTTCATAAGCCACACAGGAAAGTTACACTTCTTTCCTACCCTTCCTAAAACGTTCTAGAACATTCAACTTTCTTCCTCCCTTTCTGAAACAATTTGGGATGAAAATTTTCGGTCCTGCCTTCCCTTCCTATTTAGTTAGAATTGTCCTGAACCTCCCTAGAACTCGGCTCTGTTCACGAGGAACAACATAATTACCGTCAGAAACCAGTTGACATCCTTCCTAGTTCATTTTGCACAAACAGGTATTGTGGACAAATGAGAAGCACAGGATAAATAACTACATAAAATTTGATTAGTACGACAAACCTAGTACTCTTCAGAATGAAATCTGGGTTTAACAAGAAGGTTCCTGACCCCTGTCATTGTTTATTTAAGATGGACACTTCTGGTCAAAAAGTTCAGACAGTCCTGTTCAAGTCTGTTGACCTATTCTTACCAAATATTCACACATTGACAAATTGACCTATTCCTACCAAATATTCATAATTTAAATATTAAACTATGCATAAGGCCTCCAGTAACCGTAGTTTTTACAGGAAAAAATGGTTTTTTGACAATTTATAAACATTTTTGCAAACTCGCCTCCAACCTTGAGCGACCGACAGGATACGTTCTATTTTTTTTTTTTTTTTTTTTTTACTTTTTAACTAAACGATATAGCGTGTTGTCTCACCAACTAAGTTTAAAAATACGCTACATCTTAATAGGCATTATTCTTCTGCACTGTTTAACACGCATAATTATTTATATTTTTACGATTTTACTCTCATAAATAAATCCTGAATATCATGTCTGTCCTGAAATTCCTGTATCTTGAAATCGACGCGAAACACTTGAAATCGACGCGAAACACCTTTCTTCAGAACCATTTTTTAGGCTTTTCCATAGGGCTGGCTATCCTTACCCCTCTGCACCCACACCACCCCACCAGAACAACAACAAAGTAGTTTAGTAGGCTTATTCCCCGAGTAAGCTTAAATGCATTATAATATAAACTTACCGAATTCAGTCGTCGACTCCTGCCTGAGTGTTGAAAAGCAATTAACCTGGACGTCAGCTGACGTATTTAGGCTTCAGGTGGCTCCAGGTGGTTCCTAGTGGTTCCTCCTCCTCTTGAGTCGTTTTGTTCAAACAAAAGTCGTTAAAAGTCGTTTCAATACACCCATAAAGCCGATTGGATACAAAAGCAGTTCGTCTCCACACGCAATTTTAAACGCTAAAACTGATTTCTTCGAACAATAACGAGTTTTGTTATAGAAAATGTCGTCTTTGCGTCATATGGTTAGGCACTTATCCGACGCAAATAAGAAGATATATTTATTTCAGCTGAATCGAAGTCTACATCATTCAGATCTCTAGTTCGTTTTGGAATTCTCATAATTACTAAATCACAGATTTGAATTACTTGACATTACGTCAAAATAATTCCTATAAAACAAAAGCTACCTCAGATATACCGCGTTGATGTCACAATTATGAATCTCAAAAGTGTGTGTCATCGGTTTACTTATTGGTTTTCGAGGTAGAGCGAATTAGATATTAAAGGACATTGTAGCTCGATATATGTATATGAATCACGGAAATGTGATATGACTTATATATATATATATATATAATTATATATATATATATAGTTTATATATATATATATCTATATATATATATATATATATATATACATCACTCACTTAATTTCTTTGTCCTCCCTTTCAGTAGTAAGATCACTATACTTTTCCAGAGTGCACAGTCAGTCCTTTCGTGATTTCCTCACCAGGTAAAGTAGCAAACTTAACTCAACCGAAAAGTTACACGTTGCTATTTTAATGAGGCACCGAGTAGGTATAAGGACTCCCAAGACTTCACAGGTAGTTCATATTCAACCAATTTTCCTTGATTTCGTATTCCTCCGTGACATCCCAGCTGTCTTGATAACAGATCAAGTTGGAGAATTCAATAAATGTTTCCTAGAGACTTCGCATGAATATCTTCGTCTACTACCAAACTCAAACTGACTGGTGACAAGTTCTAAAAAATAAACACCACATGTTTTCACAGGCACTTCTGGAGGAAATGACTCGATCTGGGACTTGGAGATTCCGTCGTATTGATGCAAGATGAATGAGTTTCTTAATAACTACATAAACTTAATTCCACGTGAAGCACTCTATTGCTTATGCAGTCGATCACATAAATGATTCATGTAGGGACATTTATTAAAAAAAAACCTGTAAACTCATAAAGTAATACAAGGAATATTTTATACGGATGGGAATAAAATGTGCATAAGGTTCGACATATTCTATTAAACCAAATATTAATCGTTCCAAGACTTCATTATAAATCATCATAAGAACACTTTTCCCAACTCGCAGATTAGACCATGATATTCTTGATGTTCTTTGCCTACTTTTTTTTCCTAGCAGTTTCCAAGTAAGATGAATTGTATGCTGACTGCCTTCCATGCCTGTTTCATTTCTGCTTGTTACCACTGCCTTTGGTTCATTCCATTATTACAACTGTCCACCAAACAACCAACTTTTCTTAAACACCAAAACAATACTTCCCTTGAAATTCTATCTAGTGCTGCTGTTTCTCAAGGTTTATTTATGAAGAACTTCCTTGAATGCACAGGTCAAATCATCCTATTACACAGATTTTATATGAGTCTATAGATATCTCTATGTCAAAAAGGACAACAGATACTCATAATGAAATAATGTTATGAACAATTTCAAGCAATTTACTATAATGTTTTAGATGAGGTACTACAGCAATTGGAAAGGTTTGAGGAAATTAATATAATCTCCAGTTATTAAGGCCCTAGTTCAATTTTTTATCTGCGCTCATTTATTTAGTTTTGTTGTTTATTCATTTACCTTATTTTAGTTTTGCTTACCTGATACCGAGATCATAAAGTTCTTCGCTAAACGTATTCGATTCCAATAGTGAATACCAAACAACATTTTAATCACTCTTCTGTGAAAGATCTCTATGCCAATTTTAGTGTGCATAAGGCTTATGCTAAGATTGCTTTTACCTCTGAAATAATTGTCCAGAATAAACATTGAATAAATCTCCCCCAAAATAGTGCTAGACTTTCAGGTACATATGATGATAAGCCAATGCAGTGCCGTTATGTCAAAAACTCTCAAATAAATATGTGGAGGTACTATAAGGTTTAATCTAAATAATAACTGACATTTAAAGTGATTCTTAACAAACATCATGGATTGAGAAGAGCTTATTTAACTGGACGACTTTGTAAACAAACTTACTTATGAACAGATTCATATTTTGTCAGATCCACAGTGTCTGGTGAACGTGTCTGAGATCGTGTCTAGTATCAGAGGTTTTAACTGGAACAGAGTTTTCCTTTCATCATTATGTATTTAGATGAGAATTTTGATATTAGTATTCCATCTTTCTTCTCATATGGTTGTTGTTCCTATTTTCCTGTCTCAAAATGTTTAGAGGAGTCGAGAGGAGGAGCAATTCTTGCCTCTGGGTCGTTGGTCTGCCATGATCTGAATCATCAACAACACACCAGCTCAATATATGCGCAATATATATCGTACATGTACGATAATTTGACCACTTTGTACGATGTACAACACCATATGTACTATCGTACGGTTTTGTACGATAACTCCACCACGTCCTCGAAACCATTTATAAATCTATGGAATATTTATCTTTTACTGACAACAGAACTGAAAAAATGTAAATAATCAAGCAGATATCAAATGGGAGTATAAAGAATCAATTGTTTTTACAGGACTTAAAAAAAGTCTGTTTATAGCTCTTAAGATTTACAAGTTAATGAACACCTAAATTGTGGTGTATGGAAAGGGAGGAGGGGTGGGGTGTGTGTGGGGTGTGGGGCGGGGGGAGGTGTTGGTTATTGCACTCGGTCCGGTACTTAACTATCATTTAATAGTACGTGTATGAAGTTGATTGTAATGCTGATATACAATCTTGTTTACTCTGTATATTTCGTGCATAATACCATCAAGATATTTCCTCCTCTGGGACTGCCGTAGCTGTCGTTGGAGGGGATGGTATTATTGCCCGAGAGGTAACTACAATTACGGTTCTTCGCCTATGAAGCTGTTTAAATTGTAATACTGATAGGCAATCTTTTTTTTTTTATGCTATTTGTATAATACGTGTATCATACTAGCAAGCAATTTCATGCTTCTGGGACTGCCTTAGCATCCTCTCTCTCTCTCTCTCTCTCTCTCTCTCTCTCTATCTCTCTCTCTCTCTCTCTCTCTATATATCTATATTATATATATATATAGTATATATATATATATATATCTATATATAATATATAAAGCAAAAATTTAGTATGTACGATAATTTCAGTGAAAAATCCATAATTTATCTTGGAAATAATTTTACAAGACAACTCAAAAACATCTCTCAAGAATATCTAACTTTTCAATAAAGTCTACTATTTATAAGGTTTGGTTTATAAAAATAACTGATTCTATATCATTTAAGGATATTAGATTGTATATTTATTTCCTGATTAAATATACTTTAGTGTTTTCACGTAAATTCTTTGTCAAGTGTCATAGACAGCCTGACTATCTCTTTTACCAAACTGTAAGGGGATAATACCTTTCGAATTTTATGCTCGTAATAAAAATAGTTCATTTTAGTGTTTTTTTTATATCATCAAACGTAATATTTTAGAGATACGTCTATATTTAATTGGATATTCTTAAATAGATGTTTCATATATAAATAATTTGCCTTTTAAACAATAGTTGTATACTTTTTCGATCCAGAATTTCAAAAGTTGCTCTATGGTTATTTTAAAGTAGATTTGTTTAAGAAATTTTAGGCAAAACTAAGAATAATCTTTGAGACCAGAAAGAAGAAGAACGAATTTACTAAATATATCTCATATCAGATTGTTTAAATTCGTTGTTATTTACGTAAAATCGAAAGTTAAATGTTTGTGTAAACAAATAAAGTTGTCAGATAGTATGATAAATGCTTTTTTTTATTATCATTTTATTTACTTATTTTGCCAATAGGTGGCTATAGCGTCGCAGGCACCGTGAATCCGACGGGCCTAAAAATAGTTGACGTTGACAATAAAATTTTTTATTATAAGATAAATATAATGCCAAATATGATTAGTAAATATAATATAGGCCTAGTGTCCGTTAAACAGTAACGACATTTACTGTCGCTGTTTCCGAAAGAGCAAATCTGCACCAGTGGGTTGGCTTGTCCTCTGGAACAAGTGCTTGATAGAATGTCATTTTATAATTGATAACGGAGATTCATGGCGGAGGTGAAAAATAGTAATAATGTCGCCATCAGTATTACAAACTATGCTAAAGTCTGTGCTTTCTGAAATAGGTCTGGGCAAGCAAGCGCTCTTTCTCTCTCTCTCTCTCTCTGCAGCATAGGCCTAGGTCTTCTTCTTCCTTGTCTCTCCCTCTCTTTCAAACCAGCCTCTTGATTCATTTAAAAATGAACAACCGGCATCTTGGCGAGATAAACAACCAATTAAACCTCACCGGTTTAAGCCAAACCGGATTCGACGAAGCTATTGTTCTATGACTTGGATTTTGACGGGAGTAACGATATTACAAAAAGACTAGAGAGAGAAATCAGCCTAATGGCGTCATCACCCTCTGGTGACCCAACGGGTCCTCTTCCCGACGCTCCTCGACTGGAGCATAGTACCTAATACGTGCGCACAGATCAGTCAAATTCTAGGCCTATATTTTCAGTGACTAATTTATTATTTAAAAAAATAAAGATGGAAATTGGTCGGAAGTTATAGACAAGACAGCTACATCAATCAATATCTCTCGGGAAACTGCGTGAACATCATTTCAAAAGTAAATAATGATAATGATAATAATAAATTAAGGAAAATTGAAAAAATGTGCAAAATATTTGAAATACCTCTGTAACTGACACACACACACATACATGCATACATTATATATATATATATATATATAGTATATATATATATATATATATATATATATATATATATATCAAAGGCCAAGCGCTGTGACCTATAGAGATCATTCAGCGCTGAAACGAAAGTCTGAAAAAAGCAGTTGCAAGATGAAATGATTGTTAAGAAGAAAAGATGAATCTTTGCAAGATGGGAGAGAATATGAATGGAGGGACAGTAAAAGGAATGGAAGGGCTTGCA